>NC_056734.1:636222063-636284563 GCF_019279795.1 Protopterus annectens | reverse complement strand
CTAATATTGTTTGGACATTGCTAAACTTCACTAAAACCATGGGTGTGCAAGTTTTCATGCTGCTCAGCTTCGCTTAGCTGGTCAGCTCAATGCTAAGCACCATGGTGTTTTTTTAAACGTTACTGAATGACGTGTAAGGGTGAGAAAACAGCCTTTATTAAGGCCAATAGGTGGGAATTCTGCACCATTTGTTGGAGTCTGCTTATCTGCTGATATGCCAGGTGGTGTTGTAGATGGCATGTGCTTTCAGGCGCAGAGATAGGTGTGCAGGAGTCTAGGGATTTTGTTGGGCTCCTCATACAGAATTATGAATGCAGACTGCTGCAGGGTGGTTACCAGGGCTCAGAGTGTAATGCTGAGGCATGGGATTGGTTGGATAGGGATCTTACCAGTGCTACTGGTATCCCCCCCACTGGTGAGAAGTGTCATCACCATTATGGTTACCTGAAGTAAAAGAAGAGGGGAACCCTGGGCACCTGGGTCCAAAAGGCAAGGGACTGGCATGCCCCAAAGATATGTAAGTATTTTTCCACTGTTTTATCAAAATGCAAGCTGAATATGTGCAAAACTGGTATGTGTTAGAGTGTGCTAAAGGTTAAAATCAATTCTGGTATAAAAATGCAAAATAAATGAGACATACAATAAAGCTTGCTTAAATGTAGTAAAAGAGTTTAGCAATATGTAATGAGCATCCATACAATAGTGTGGCATAGCTCTGACTGTATCTATTAATAGACATGATTTTTATAAACTCAGCAATACGTGCTCTTTTACAAAGCTGTTTCCTCAGAAAACATGTTCTCCCACAGTATCAGAACAGATAAATGGACATGTTTTTTCCTCAAAAATATGCTTTTTCAATATCAGCAGCAGAACAGTTTGATGTATTCTTGCAGATGTCTTTTTTCAGACTTCTGTTAATGGACATGGCCTTTGTTAAAATCAGCAGAAAAACAATTCCTGATTACATGACTTCTCACATCAGCAAAAGCGCTTAAATGGTTTCACAGAAGGACAACAGGAAAGTCTATCACAAAACATATTCTATAAACAAGTCTAAAAAGAAAAGCATCAGCAGAACAGATGTTTCCTATAAAGCTCAAAAAAAGATAGTAAGAGAAAAACAGCATTTTAAGTGCATGAGAAGAACAGTATAAGTAGACTGTTAAATTTCAGCTTTGTTAGAGGTGTTTGGTAGGGACACACTTGTTCAGAGGTGTTATATTGGAGAAGTAGTTATAATCTTCCATACTAATCAAGAGAAAAGTATTGGTACATTTATGCTACAAACTAACAGAAGAGTATGCGTTGTTTGTTACAAGAATAAGTTATTTATTAGTAACTGTGCTTATAGTAAAATAGTATTGTGCTGCAAGGTATATTTGCTTATTATTAGAGGCTGCAAGGTTCTGTGTTTAAACAAACTGCAAATACAGTTATGCAAAACTCTGTGTTAACCAGACTTTGATTCAGCAGTTCCAGTACAGCCAGCAAGACTTTGTGTCTTAAGAAGACTTTGGTTCCAGTTCCAGTATAGCACAGCAGCACCTTCTTTCAGAAAAATTTCTGTATGCATAATGGTATGCTTATCTCCCAACAGCAGCAGCTGAGAGGACTTGCGATATTCAGTCACATGCCGGGTGACTGGCAAGGTTGTGCCATGTGTGTGGTAAGTATGGATATGTTATGCTACCTGTAGTGCAATGAGCAATAAAGAATAAGAAAAGTATTGCAATAAAGAATAAACAATAAAAACTGTTTTGTAATAAATGGGGAATTAGAAATTTAGTGCAATAAATGGGCAATTAGAACTGTAATGCAATAAATAAACAATAACAACAGTATTGCAATAAACAAGAGAATTATCAGCAATACCAATAAAGTGTTAAGCAGCATTGTGGTTTCCTAAACAAATCTGTCTTAATATTTGCAGCACAGCTGTATTCACTGCATGTGTGTTCTACTGTCACTGCAGTCAAGTGTAAAACTGTAATAGTTCTACAATGCAAAAGGAATGTCCTGTAAAATGTTTTTATCAACTAATAGTATGGTTCAAGGTTGTCTCCTGGCTAGTTTCAGTCACATAATGCTCTCATTTTCTTCTACTTTAGGAACAAAAGGTATATGGCTGAGGTAGCCCACTTTATGAGCAGATAGTATGTGTAGATTTCACAGAGAATTATCAGCAATACCAATAAAGTGTTAAGCAGCATGGTGGGTTCTTAAATAAATCTGTCTTAATATTTGCAATAGGGCTGTCATCATTACATGTCTGTTCTAAGTTGCTGCAATTAATTGTTATATTATTTGCAGATGTCCCCTGCAGTCATAGCTATTGGGTTCTATCCCCATGCCTGCCAACTAAGGCATGATGCCTGTCTAGTTTACTTAATGTACACAAACATGCCTCTCATCTGTCACAATTTTTCATAGTGTAATTTCAACTGCCTAATTTGTTTGTTCCATGATTACCACATAAATTATTACCTGGAATGCTATACATTTTCAAATCCATTTACATAGCACTTTGGTAGTTATGTAAGTCTACATTATGTGAAACTGTTCTGCTACTTGTGTACCTGCATTTGTTACTGCTTGACCCATACTGTCCCATGCTAACAGCTTGAGAGGTATGTATGTACTACGTCAGCTATAGAATTGCAGTCACTGTACTCGCAACTGACACTGCACACATGTAAACATTTGTAGTTCTACTGTGTGTAGTAATATTACATGCGAGGTAACTAATGGTAGTTTTTTCTCTCCCTGCCCAGCCCTTATCTTCTTTAATTTATTATTGTTATTTATTATTATGATTTAATATTAATATATTTTGTTACACTGTTTTACTGGCCTTATGGTTTAATTCATACTGGTTTGCTGTTAACACATTTATTATGTTATTTAATGTTGTGTTACACATAATATACCTTAATATATATTTGGATTAATAAATATTATGTTCCATTCTGTTAATAGTAACATTGGTTTAGTTAATACTAACTTTAACTTATTGTTATAACTACTTTACTACAGTGCATCAAAGTTGGACGGGTCCTCTTGATCCGCCTACCTCGCCTCCTCTGGCCATGGCACAGGGTCCCAACACATCTGGAACCCAGTCTGGTGGTGCCCTCTCTGCTGCCCCTGCTCTACCTGTGGCATCGGCTAGTACTAGCCCATGGGACAGGGATGGGCCCCCCTCTGGGAATAGTGGTGGAGGGGGAGTGGCCACCCATGACAAACTGCTGGGTTTGGTGCAAAGGATCATCTACAGTGGGTTTGGATAATCCCTGCATTGGATCGAGATCATGCTGGCCACTCTGGAGGAGTAAGCTCAACCTAGGGCATAGCTTCCACCACTGCCAACCTCGAGGTAGTAATGAAGCATTGTCGGCAGTCCCATGGGTGGGGATGTGAGTCATACTGCTACCTTTTGGAGGCACATGGGACTGAGAATCCTAAACACCCTCCTTATCCAAGGTGTTTACCCCCTTCTTGTGTCACACACCACCCTTGCCTGCTGTCTTGTCTGTTTTGTCTGTCTGCAAAAGTTTCCTCACCTACCCAACTTACCTCCCACAAATGTACCTATGTCCCTCCCCCAATATTCCACTCTCACCTTAAAAAAAAAAAAAAGTGGGCACCCATCTCCCAAAAAATTCGTCCCATACATAGCCCTCCATTTCACACACGTATCCACTGGATGCACATAATTTGGTTCATTTGACTTAATAACACAATTATGTTGTCCTCACCCCTCTCTCTGTGGGGGTTAGAGTCCAAAGTCATCAACAAATTCTATCAAAGTGCACAGTTGTTGCTGTACAAGAAATGGATAGCTATGATTATTTCCTACACCTTTCCTGCACATACCTACCTGCCTTTCACTATGTATTTCCCCCTGGTTGCACCTATTTCACCACTTTCCTTTCGCCCCATTTTTCTTTTCTTTATATATATTTTTAGTGCGATGCTGTGTGATTTGCCACATCACTCAGCTTCGCTAAGCTCAGATAAATGGACCTATATTGATATGTGTGTTTTAAATAATACACATGTACAAAATAAAGACCTGTCCCCTACTTTGACTTCAAAACCATCACACCAGTAGGGTGCTGCATTAACCTGCCATGCCAGACAGCTGTTAATTAAAACAGGTGGTTTAAGCCAAATGTAGTAATTGCAGGTTACTGTCATTAAGCGTGTTTTAGCAGAGCTACGCATCTTCCCACATCACGCAAACTTGCTTAAAGTTAAATGGAAAGATTGGGATTGCACCTTGGAATCTTGTGCAAGAGTACATTACTAGAAAGCCAAACAAGAATAGATGTAATTGAGGTCTCTAATAGCAGGTAAATGTTTCCTTTTATCAGCAACATTTACAAGTACACCTGCTAGGGCATTACTGGCAAAATACATGTACAACAGGGACTGTGTTGCAGAAATACATCCATATAAAGCCATGCACATAATGTCTGTAAAAATAGTATGTCACAGCCTGTATGTGTGTACATATAGCTTGCAAATACACCTGCTGTAACAGTGACTCAGTAGCTCAGTCTGTTGAATGTCTTGCAAGTAGTACATTTTGCCAAACACAGTCCTGGGTTCAAATCAAGTGGTGTGTAGCATTTAAATAACATTATTGTGAGGCCACCAATTAATCACTGAGTCATGCAATCTTTATCAACACAATGCATTACAAATGAAATGTGTGCTTGTCACTGATGGAAGTCACAGGCCTGTAGATGGGAACATGTGTTACATATCCCTATAGCAAAATTATAAGTGCATAAACTGTTATGAATGCATTAATATGCATTCACAGAGGATTTTAACCCAGGTAATGCAAATGAGGCCCACTACTATCAGAGTGCACTACACAATCCTTTTAAATTAACAATGCAGATTAGCACAGTTGAACAACTAACATACACATATGAAGCCCCTGCTTGTAACAAGGACAGCCAGAATACACATTCCAAATGAGTACCAGACTGTAACGCATGGCCTGATAGTCACCCAAATGGTGGACATAATGTTATATTTATCCTGTGTTGCTCAAGGACACAACAAACATGTAGCCTGGTACTCTGTTAATGATACAGTTGCCTAACATACTTTCCTTAAACACATGCCTTAACTGGAGTGGAATGGCTACCCTCACTCTGACCCTGCCTCTACTACAAGGCTGCAACAGCTGCCACAGTTACTCCTACAGCATGTTGTCACCAAAGTGTTCACACTATCTGCCTAGGCCTATTACCTACAGCAGCAGCTGCAGCCTGTACCACACACATCTCTGTGTAACAGTAGCTTCTACAGATCTACCCTCTGCAATGATGTAATCTCCCCACCCCAGTAATATCCAGCACAACATATCAGAAAGGGCTTGTAATCTACATGGAGGTCTTATATGTTGTACAGTGGTTGCATGCCATTGTCTGATAATAGTGCAAATCAGCTGTGTTGCCAGCAATTAGCATTTCAGAACCACAGATTGGTTAAGAGGCAATAACCTGCTAATCAGAAGTATGTTAAAAGGCAAACATGCTGGCTATGGGGAACCATTCTGTATGAGACTTTCTGTACACAGAATATGCATCTGCAAAAACTTAAATATCACCACATATCAACAGAGGAGTTTTGCACTCCAGCAGGCATGCAACCTTTTTGTTTACAACAGGATGCAGATGTGTGAATATACTTACAGGGAATAGGGGTTACAGCATTAAGCCTTTCTTAGAATGGCGATAATGACATGTTATTGATATCCAGATTTGTTACACCTACAGAGAACATACAATACATCAAAAGTGGAATGTTTTTTGTCAATGTGGGACACTAGTCTCTTGGGACTGTCCCTTTATAGTGGTTGTAATAGCACACTGCTATTTGTTTGGCACTGTTGTTTTGACAAATTATCAGGAGGGCTGTCCCTAGGGAACACACTACAGTAGACTCCAGTGTTGGGTGTATGATCATACAGCAGTATCTGTCATGCACACATGAGAATAGCTGACTATTGCTAGTATCTTAGTTGTAGCTACACATTTAGTATGTTTGCACACTGTAGAATATGACATGTGTATTCATCCACACTGCCAGCCATTCTGTTCTTGCTGTATCTCTATATAGTGTATTTCCATGTATGTGATATTGACATGTGGTCTCATTCTGTTGTCTTTAAGGACACATGTACCCAAGGTACTGTGTACATTTCACGGATGCAGAAAATTAGATTATACTTGAAGACCTCCGGCAACCCCATGAACTCCTAGTGTCCAGGGGAAGGCAAAACAGGAAACACTGGGAAGCATTGTGGGCTAACCTTGTCTGTGACATGAATGCTGTAGGTCATTAGAGCAGGACATATAAGCAGGTTTGATACCACTTAATGGACTTGACCAATGCTACATGCAGAAGAGCAGCAGATGTAGCCAGGGATCATGGCATGACCAGTGGAGGCCTGCAGCAGAGCAATCACTCTCAGCCACTGAGGAATTCCTGGTGAACCTTGGCACACATGACAGCTCCCAGGCATCCATCACACCATACATTGTGGATGTAGGTGCCACAGTTTCCATAGCAGAGTGGTGTGCAGGTAAGCTTAGTTTGATCACAAGTGCAATACTGTAGCATTCAGTGTATTAGGGTGTACATACTCTTATGTGGGTGTCAGAAGTGTATTCTTTATGGGGGGAAGGGTTTAACTGCAGTTTGATTCTTCTGCTCAGATGTTGACTGATATAATAATTAACACAGTAGCTACTGTAAATGTGAGATATATGGATGCATTACCTTGTCGTGGTACTGACATTACCTCTCCCTTTACTTTTCACAGGTCCGTCAGGTATCGGACAAGGCCATGGTCCTGCTCCAGGTAAGCCAAACACTGCTTTATTATAGATGTAGGTTTACAGCAATGCAAGTGTCATCCCAGCCCTGCTGCCTGGAGTGCTGTACTATTGGCATGATAGCCAATTGCACAAATATTTTATGACTGTACACATGTTACAGTCATACGTATGCCGTGTAGGTGTCACCACACTGATATATGCAACAGTATTATCAGGGCATTGCAGATAGCAATATGTGTCAAATGTGCAGAGTCTCCACGAATGTCAAAAGTGAACCTCATTTTTCCAGATGAGATTGCTGTATAAAGAGCATTATTTTCAATTAACTACAGCTGTTACTGGGAATGGTAATGTCCTCTTGTCCTACTATATGAGGTTGGTGTTTCAACAGGTCTGTAATAGTGCCAACAGTGTATAGAGGTCTACATTTATTGTAACATAGTACTGCAGAGCATAATAGTGTAGGTATTAATGTACTGCTTTTTCCTTTCTTATCACATGTGACCAAGGGGGTTGGTCTCTGTTCCCTACACAACCTGATGCCATTGTCTCTTCTGATGGTGGCCACAGTGAGGCACAGGTGAGGGTTTTAGGGGATGAATATGTCCCAGAGGTTGACATCACTCTTCTGCCCTCATTGTCACTGCACAGTCAGTATGCCTACAAATACCCAGTCCTCAGATGTTACAGATATTGGACAGTCAGTTGGTGGGGGCATTGAACAGAAAAGTGTGGCAACCATGGCTTCAGTGAGTGTAGACATTGGCCATAGCCAGAGACCTGGCAAGGTTCCTTACAGGTGGATTGATAGGGGTGCTCATAGGAGGCCTGCTGTCTTTCCAACACTGTTGCAGATGCACATCACAGTTCACTCGGCACATGTTTTGGGCCATCATGGAGGCACAAGCACACTGTGAAAGGAACTCAGATATATGCTCAGCGTTATGGGTGCAGCACAGTCTGACATCCATGACTGCCTCCACCACATTGTGACACCCTGGATCTGTTCAATGTTGCAGTGGACAGAAGCTGAGGGAAGACACTGTCTGTCTTGGAACACACAGTGTCCATGCTGGAAAGTGTGGTTGGAGTTGAGTGTCAGCTTCATAGATGTAGGTCAGCAACTCCATCTGCTAAGAGTTCACATGGCCATGCACAATCATGCTCCTGTAGTGGCAGTACATCCAGTGCTATAGAGGGGAGTGTGCTGTCCACAGCGAGATGTGGCAGGCCATGGGCTCATGGTCCTGGGTGTTCCCGTGGAGGACACAGTCCCAGCAGACAGCAGTCACCATGAGGTACTAGCACTGCTTCTGACCTTGGGTATGTATGTGCCAGTGCAACTCCTGGCAGAACCAGTTCCTGTGTTCGGGGCCAGAGATGGTGAACTGTCAGCTCTACCATGCATGGTTCAAAGCTGTCCAACATACACGCATGTATGGCTAGCACTGAGCTTGACTGCGTACAGGCACACACTCACACACCACTGTCAAATGCAGGTCATCTACAGACACACACAGCACAATTTCATGGTCCATCTTGTCTGCTTCCCTTCCTGAGTCACACACATGCTGCCAACCTTTTGGGTCAGCCTAGGTCCCCTGCACCCCCACACAACACCCTGTGCAAGTGATGATACTTGTGCCACATCCCCTGCCATTCACATCATCTATGCAGGGAAATGAAGGTATGTGTCTGATGCACAGGGTGACTATGTAAATTAACATGTACTTGTGTAACGCATTGTTTAGCCATGCCACTTGTAGTGGTTACTGACAGATATTGCATACTGACATTTGTAATGAGTAAGCCACATAATTTTGTGTAACTTTTGTTGTATGATGTTGTAATAGCTGTATACACACACAATGAAATGTGTGTCATGAACCTGTTTATGTTTCTGTTTCAGGTTCTGTTGGGGACACCTATGGACACACAGCAGCAAGACAGCCATAGATGTCACAGCACAGAAGAAATATGTCCTTAGCAAGGTGCAGCACTATAGCTCTAAGAAGTGTGGACCTCGAACTATGGAAATGACAACATTTACAGGAACCTCTAAAAATCCTGCGTTCACAAACACAGAAAAACAAAAATAAAATGCACAATTTGTATGTGCTAAGTCCATATGTGTGTTACAGGCTAACAAGGACAATGGCCTCAGTCAGCATACTCATGGATCCCTAATCTGTGAAAAGGTCTGATACTCTTGATAAGTCTTACCAAGGTGTTGGTAGCTAGCAGATCTACAAGTTAAACAAGAACCAGGCTGCCTGAAGCTCTCTCCCAAATCACATTTAATAAAGTCAATAAAACAAACAATATGGTAGCAACAACAGAATAAAACTTTCTAAAAAATAAAAAAAGCAAACTCTCCAGTTAAGCACTTTTGTCATGTCTTGACATCTTCAGAACTGTGAAGGAAGAAATACAACTTGCATTAAAATGTCTGAATGAAATCAGCTGTTTATAACACACCCCTTTATAACCACTAATCATCGGACCTTGATATTTAGAGGCACTTATAATTTAAAGGCATACAGTGCTGACAGCAAAATTCCATTTATAAACTCAAGATGACAATTAATTCAAAATCCAATATAGTCACAGTAATAAGCCTGTCAATTTATTTAAAACAGTCAATGCAGGCTTCTCTTGCCTGCAGCTCACTCACAATCAAAATATTGTAATTCAGTTCTGGTGCACTCACAACATCTAACTTAAGCTGCCTTTTCATTTCCCATTGTAACAGTCTGCTTCTCCAATCACCTGAATATGCCCCCAGTTCAATTTGCTCCGATCAAAAAGCTAAACTTTTTAAAATACATGTAAGTGCTCGCATGTCTAGCCAAGGCACTTTTACTGCCATTCTCGTTAATGCTATCATCATGCTGGTATATCCTCTTTAATACATTCTGGGTTTTGCCCATGTAGAAAGCACTGCCTGAATCACAGGTAGCTAAGTAAACCATGCATTCAGACCAGCAGTTAAACTTTCCCCTTTTACATACACCATTGTCTTGTCTTCCAAAAGTCATCAAGATCGACATGGATAAAACAACACTGTTACACCGCCCGCATTTCCTAGTGGTCAGAAAACCAAAATCAGGTGCTCGCATGTCTAGCCAAGGCACTTTTACTGCCATTCTCATTAATGCTATCATCATGCTGGTATATCCTCTTGTTTAATACATTCTGGGTTTTGCCCGTGTAGAAAGCACTGCCTGAATCACAGGTAGCTAAGTAAACCATGCGTTCAGACCAGCAGTTAATCTTTCCCCTTTTACATACACCATTGTCTTGTCTTCCAAAAGTCATCGAGATCGACATGGATAAAACAACACTGTTACACCGCCCGCATTTCCTAGTGGTCAGAAAACCAAAATCAGGTTTAGTAAGCATTTCCAGCAATTGCTTGATGTTCTTCTTGTTCCTGAATATAAATGAGGCCCCTCCTGAAAGTACCTATAAATTGAGACAGCTTGCTGTAACAAAAAACATTTCTTCTGTATAATCTCCTGAATCTCTCTGGAGTCTAAGGAAAAATGCAACACCATGTTGGTCTGAAAGTTGCAATGGTTGTCATGCCTACTAATATCCTTGATTACATATAAAATAATGGGGGTGCATTTGTCCTTTCTACCAGCCCACACCTTTTCCTGCATCTCCAAAATAACAGATGAAAGGTATTTCCTTTCCAAAAACATGTCTTTCACTTGATCAAAGCTCTCCATTCACTTAATATCATCAGATGTCAGTCTCAATATACGAACAAATTGAATTTTGATTATACCCTTCTGATGAAGAGGGTGTCAGCTCAAAAAAGACAAAAATGTGTTATAAAAAGTGAGCTTTCTAAAAATCTGTGTTGTCAGTTTTCCTCCTGGTTGCTTGATTAGCTCTATGTCCAAAAAATTAATGTGGTCCTTATCCATATGTCTAGTGAAGTTAAGAGAAGTAGTACTGTTCCTTAAATCACCAAAACATCTTTCAAATTCCTCACTGGAGTCCTTCCAAATAATTAACAGACTGCCCAGGTATCGAAAATTCCCCAAACAGTTCACAAAGCCTTGGAGCTTGAACACCTGCTCCTACTCCCACCGTAGGAGCACAATATTTGCAACAATGAGGCACAAGCTGCTCCCATTGCCACACCAGAATGTTGCTTAAAAAACTCACCGTCAAAGGATGAATAATTATTGTTAAACACAATGTTCCTAAACTCTGTCATAAGTTTGAAGTCCACCTCAGAAAGTGACCTGTACTTGGAAACTATGTCCTCAAACCATTGGGGGCCCTAATCCTGAAGGATGACTGTGTACAAACTACAGATGTCACAGGTGAGAAAAATATTCACAATTCAAATTGATGCTTCTTAACTTGTCTAGTAAGTCCCATGAGTCCCAAACAATATGAGCAAATCTGTAAAATATTAACTTCAATTTGTAATCAATAAACTTAGCCAAAGGTTCTGTCTGAACCACAGGCAGCCAAGATGGGATGAAAGGGGGGTCTCACATATTTTAATGAATTGGAATGAATCATAGGAATACCAAAAATCCTAGGAATCTTCAGGTGTTCCACTCTTAAATTATCAGATAACCCTTGTGAGATGGTGTCATACAAAAGTAATTCATCAAGAGCCACCTTAATGGCTCTATAGGAAAGCTGATGACTTTTGGAAGACAAGACTTAATGGTATATGTAAAAGGGGAATGTTTAACTGCTGAATGTGATGAACTTAGGTGTATTATTTTATTAAAAGCAGATTCGCTCCCTGGTTTGAATAATAATGTTTCTATCAAACCAGTTTTGCAAGCACATGGTTTAAGGCATTGATTTTATAATTTTTAGAGTGATCTTATGAATGGTTTTGCCCTACCACTCCCTGAGTAGCCATGCGACCTGAATTTTTTTTCTGATTGGGTAACTTGTACATTTGGGTAACTTGTACTTTTGGTTAACTTGTACTTTTAAAAGTGCTGTAGTTTGTAATGGAGCATTATGGCCTGAAGAAGTGGCCTCCAGCTGTGAAAGCGCTTAACTTTTACTTGCTTATTTTTTATTGTTTTTCTATTAAAGTTTTATATTTGTCAGCCATGGTGGTTGAGCTTGTTTTTACCTGTTGGATGTCTGCTTGAGTTGCCTTGCTCAGCAGACATCAGTGCTTCACCAGTGATGGTGTTCATCTCTCACCCCTGAGATTTAGAGTAATGGCCACAGCTACTGACACCCCCATAATGCAACTTAGATGCACTGTTCAGGGAAAAATTGGCAATGAGAACACCATCTTTATAGAATATCATGGTCATGCTGCTACACGGTGGGTATGGCAACACTGAACCCCACTCTGTGGAATGTGTCATCACCGTGGATTATGCAGACATGTGTGCAGTCAGCAACATATGGTTAAAGGCTGTGGACAGCACCACAGCCATACCAGACTACATGCCCATCTACATCTTAACACCTCAAAATGACAGTGTTCAAGGTAATGCAGGTGGTGTATACACACTCATTAAGGAGAGATACACATCCAGATTTTGTGAAACACTGTGATTTCCTGGAGACACTTTAGGTGCCATTCAGTACTGGAAAGGCACATAATTAAGCAATAGCCAGTTACAGGAGCAGCTCCATGTATCCAGACACCCATTGTGCATATTTGGATGTACATGTGTCTGCCAAGATATATCAGTACACCATGTTTTGGTGTGGCATTGAGTGACCACCAGCTGTGTTGCTTAGTCATGCTGCAGCTCACTTGCCCAAAAATTAGACTATGTCCTAACGTACAATGTCCTGGAGCAATGCTATGTCATTTCCCCAAGGGGAACCAGTGTATTGCAACATGTGTTTACCAATATGCATAACCACTGCAGCTCCACCAGTGTGAGATCCTACCTGGTGGGATCTGACCACAGATCAGTGTCATTAAAACTACCAGCACTATCCCCATTTGTAGACAAAATAGACATATTTTTCAACAAATCCATTTATTACCTTCTGTGAAATGGTTTACTTAGCTTGACTGCACCTCCCACCTCTGATGGAATGGCATGTATGCTCATGAACATGGCTGTTCCTGACAGAAGGAACACAGGCTCCTCATGGCACAACAGACCTGCCTGGTGGACAACTGCCATTATCAGGCTGTACAATAGGAGGTGGACATTGCTGCGTGACAGTTGGGGTGAAGGTGCCCCCCCCAGAATGGTGACACAGCCTCCGCAGCTACAACAATCACATAGTGTTGTGATGTTGTGTTGACACATTAAGTGACAAAATTAGCCACCCAAACAAAGCAGAACCACAATGCACAGTGTAGTTACACGTGTAACCTCAAAGCACAGGCCCAGATTGTTGGTGAACTCAAACTTAATGATGCCATATAAAATGGGTCTGCACCCATAATTAACCTGTAGTCCCACACGTTCTGCATCAACTTTACTCCCCTGTCCCCAACACATGTGACGCATGACATTCCTACAATCTGTCCCATAATTTCCATACCTACAGAGCAGGTCATAAATGGCCTCTCTATGGAGGATATACAACATCTATTGGACATGCTAACATCCTAGGCTACATCCTACATGGGATGTGTCATGGATTACTAACACCATTGGGAACACCTTGCAGTCATACTGAAACCACTGACTTGAACCTCAGCTGACTGGACAATGCCAACTGTTATACCTTTGCACAGAGGTGGTGCATGCACTGACCACAGGAACTATACACCTCTTTGCCAGAGTATCCATATCTGTATGACCATAGAGGCAATCATCGGGTCTATATTAGAACATCAAAGTTTCAAAACTTTGAATGTTCTAATATCGACCCCTATTCAGCGAAAGCTGAAAATATTGAAGAAACAGAAAAACAATTTTTTTCCTAGGGAAAGAATTTGGTTGTCCACTTCTGTTGCTTCAGTATTTTTGAGCTGTGGTGGAAAGTTACGGGTCAGGTTCAGGTAAGTGTGCAATTGAGTGCGGGTTAGGTTAGTTAGGGTTAGGGTGTGGGTTAGGTATGTGTGCGATGGTGTGGACATGAGTGTTAGGGTGGGTTAGGCGAGTTAGGGTGCGGGTTAGGTATATGTGCGATTGTGTGGACATGAGGGTTAGGGCAGGTTAGGTGAGTTAGGGTTAGGGCATGGGTCAGGTAAGTGTGTGACTGTGTGGGCGTGAAGGTTAGGGCGGGGTAGGTGAGTTAGGGTTAGGGCGTGGGTGAGGTGAGTGTGTGATAGTGACAGACCTTAGGGTTAGGGTTTGGGTTAAGATAAGTGGATAGTTAGTGGTGTGTGTATAGTTTAGCATAGGGTTAGGTGTAAGATTTTAGGTGTATGTGTGTGGATTGCTGTTTGCTTAGTGTGCTTGTGTTGTGTGTATGTGTTTTGGAACAGCGAATTTTTTTCCCCTAGGAAAACATTCGCTGTTCTGTATGTTCTATGTTTTCAGCTTTCTCTGAATAGTGGTCGATATTAGAACATTCGAAGTTTTGAAACTTCGAATGTTCTAATATAGACCCCAATCATCATGGAGGTGATCAGCACACATATATATGATCGACACACAACTGACTGTACACAGTTTGGATGTCTGACAGGGGGATCATGAATGTTAAACATAGTGGATATTTCTGAAGCAGTCACCAAGGATCTGGGTGAGGGGACATCATGGCATACAACCCCCTGGACTGAGCCACGCTGTCAGACTATATCCCCCACTCAGGCATCATGTACAAAGCGCCCACTTAGGCATCCATGGTACTCTTATTGTAGGGGTCATTTAGTGGCCCATTGATGGCACACATATTCAACAAAGGGACATCCACCTTCAATAGCTGAACTGTAAGCAGCAGTGTTCAACAGGCTCAGTCCTGGGTTCTCTAGCTCTCAAGTGCTTGGAATCCATTTACCATGATACAAGCAAATACTGACTGTCTGTGGCTAACACTGTTGGCTGCTCCCTGCAAAGTGTGAGCACTCATGGAGTCTGTGAGTTATGTCAATATCCTACAAGAGGGTATTGATGAACAAATGCCTGTTGATATAGTAATGGCCAAAAACTCCATGCAAATATATATGTAGTATCATTTCCATCACTAACACCTATGTACCTGGTATGTAGGACATCAGTTGCAGCATGTGATGTATATACTCAGGGGTGAAAGAACTGGCATACAGACCTGGCCACACAGGTTGACACCTAATGTGTCTGAGATCACCATGTCTCCCCAGTGGTATTATGGGAATCATGTATCATAGCTCAGGGAACAATCACTCGTAATTGACATACTCATAACATCCATATACTCTTCCCTCAGCATGTCAATATCTTAGTGCAATGGTCATTTGGTAATGAATGTTTCCAAGCAGTACTGGCAATTGCACACAACAGTATGGTTCCTCACAAGGGAACTTCACATCTTCAGTATGTGTTCAATGGGGATCATCTGAAATGAGTGCAGTTGTAACCTGTGGTATATAGACTACTCAGAGGAGATCTCTGCATTGCAATGTGTGACCATGCTTGATTGCAAATTCTGCATATCTGTAGGTAACATAGTACATGGATTCATCACTGTGAGGACAGTAACCTAGTATGTGACATTAACAATACATGCTGGTGAGAGAGATTTGTCTAGCAGACTTTAACCCACCTTTGCAACAGAGCCCTGGCTAATGGCAAGCAGAGCACCTCAGTGCACCTCAGCACATGCCATCTGTATGACTGGCTGGGCAAGCATCATTTCACAACAGGGCTTCTGCCTGCATCCTTCTTGGACTAGGAAAATATGTTCTGATCATGTAAATAAGGGTATACAGTTGTCTATGATGGTGATGGCTGTATGGCCAGTATGCTAGTGAAATTCAAATGTTGTATGGTATCATAAGCAGATATAAATTGCTCTAACAGCCACACACACAAACATGGCTACACTGATGATAGCACCACTTCCAAATACTGCTTACAGGACATGGCATGGCACACAAATAGTCAAGTTGGCTGTATGTAGATTAGAACACTTACCTATGTAATGGTGTACACTACAGATCACAGTACATGATGCACGCAACACACCACATGTCTGATAGTACTGTCAGTATAAGACATATTATGCTTGATGACATCAGCAGGCCGAGTTGTGGTCAAGCATTTGGAGGGCCACATCACCTGCTACAACTAAATTTCTGTAAAAGCCTACCTTTTTATCAGTTACTAAGGGGACCATATTTATGTAATATGGACATACACATACACTAAGTGGCCTTCAATGAGATTAGAATCCTTACCTATCTAGTCTTACACACTACAGATCACAGCACTTACTGCACAGACCACAGTTTTAAGTCAAACTCTACAATGGCAGCTAGTAGCCTTAAGGTAGATGACATCATCAGGCCTTGTAGAAGAATGGAAGTTTGGAAGCCAGCAGCAACTGACATGGCCAAAAAGTACATAACTATTGTACTTTTTTAGATAATGAGGATTTCTCAGCTGTGGGGCAGCGGGGTGCATACACATGCATTGAGTGGCCTACAGTGAGATTAGAACCCCTACCTATCTAGTCTTACACACTACAGGTTTCAGTACTTATTGCATGCGCTACAGCTAATCTCAGATCCTTCAATGGCACCTGGTAGTCTTAAGGTAGAAATATATTATCAGGCCTTGTAGAAGAGGGGCAGTTTGGAAGCCAACAGCAACTTGCAAGGCCAAAATGTGCATAACCATCATAGTTTGATTGCCAATGTGGGATTCTTAGTTGTTTGGCAGGGGGATACATGCACACACACATACCAAGTGGCATGCAAGGAGATTAGAACATATACCTATCAAGTCGTACACACTACAGATTACAGTGCTTATTGCATGCACCACAGCTGATGTCTGTTTTGTCTGTGATTGCAGGCAAACTACTTGTGGATTACACAAACTAGGCATGTGTTGAACAGCATCTGTGGCCTGTGGAGTGATCTTGCTTCATACTGTTATCTGCATCTAGTATCCTTACAGTGAGATAACTGTTATTATCCTAGCTATGTGTCTACAGTTATCAGTATGGCCATATGTGGCTGTTTGCACTTGGATGGGCAATCCTGAGAACAGGTAAAATGTGCCCTGTCCATGCATGCATAGACAGCATTATATATTACACCACCTGCTCACCTGTTACTGTATATGTGGTGACACCCAGCAGGCACAGGGGTCTATAGGTATGTGCATTATGTACTGTTGAGCCCTTATTTTGGATCATTTGAGCAGCAATATAGATGTGTGATAGAGCAGATTTACTCACCAGTATTAGGGTATGTAGGACAATACAAACATCCACGCATGTATTTCTGTATATAAGAGGGATGTAGATATAAATGTAGCTGTGTGTGTATATGTATATGTGTTATGTAGAGATATGGTGAGAGACTGAGATGTATATTTTTATATATGTACATAGCTACATATATAGACATATATTTATTTGAAACTACATAGAGATAGATATACTATGTACAGTATGTGAGAGAGAGATAGTGACAGACAGCTATATATACATATATGTATGTATGTATAGACATATTGATACATAACAGGTCATTCTGATTAAGGGGCAACAGGATTGCGTTCAGTTTAACTAAGTGTATGGGCATGCCCAGTGGGAGTGTCAGTACTTATAAAGTGACTTCAGGCCACAGCTACCTGCACTCCAGTCTGGGATTTTGTATGTTACGGGCACTGACATCTGTCCCTGTTTCTGCAGTACTGCACTTCACTCAAAATGGCCATGGCATTCTCCAGCTGTTAATTTGTGACAGAGGTTCATAATGTTACACCATACACAGACTGACAGTCTGTGACAACACCAACATAATAATACTTCAAATGCAAAATATGTGGATACTTCCAGATTTGCACCATCAATGGCATCACCCATGCTAACCTGCCTAGTCCACTGGGCCACAGAAGATGCCAACCACAGAGGAGTCATTCATCACACAATCAAAAGCATACATATGGTTGTTATTCCTGTGTTAAGTGAGACATACAATGTGTGCTTGATTTTTGTGTTAGTGCCCTGAGTTTGCCTAGACGGCTGATATATCACTGATGACCTACTGTTACAGTGGTTATATGGGGAGACTGCTGTGTTGGGTGTGGGGGGAGTATGACATGTTCTGCTGGGATACACAGTAGTCCAACTATCATGTGACCCCACTGTTTAATATTTCCCTTGCCTGATGTAGTGCATATTCCAACCATGAGGCCTAGTGAATATTAGGGAGCACATACTAGTGGACTGGGTAACTGTACTCCACTGCAGATGTTACTTGTGTCCAAATAGCAGACTATATTTACTTGCATAAATGCAGCAAAGCCATACATGCAATAGCATATTATAGTAATCCTTACAAGTAGTATGTACGTTATGGACTTACCTTACAAATGTAGTGGTTGACAGAACTGTAGTTCAGAGCTGACCCAGTCTGATGCAAGCAGTACACAGCCAAAACATGTATAGATACAGGTTGTGTGAGCTGCCTGGCATCAATTTTACCATATGTATGTGAGCAGGAGTAAGGTGTCAGCCCCTAGGGCCCCAGGTTGTCAGTGAATGTGCTATGCATTGTCTCTTAGTAAAAGCCAGGGTGTACTGGGCACACCTACATTTGCCTCCAGGGACATCATCAAGGGTTCCTCCTCCAAGTCCTCCTGTGTCTATGGCTGTGGTGACCTAGGCACTGGTGGGGGGCTGTGTATCCCTTCCTTTTGTTGATCCTGCTGCAGCAGTTTCTGCAGGATCATATTGTGTAGCATGACACATACTATGAACATAGGTTCATAGGTTCATAGGTTTATACTAGGCTATCTGCCCTAAGGCATTTATAAGCCTAGCCCAGAGTTTTCTGGCTTACCCCACCCCTTATGTTAAAAATACTGTGCCCATTAGTTTGTTGTGCCTCTGTCCAGCAGTGACACAGAGATGATTCCCGGGGTAAACCTACGATCTCCCATCCACCGGTCAAGATTTCTCTTGAACAGAGCCAGCGAGCTGCTCACATGGACCGGGATTTTATTCCACAACATAGGGAGTCTCTGGGTGACAAATCTATCCCTCCAGCATGTCCTATTTATATCCGTGCTAAGGTTTAAGTTGCTTGCTCTAGTGGATCTGGTAGATTTGGATTTTTTGAGGTGGAGCATGTCCATTAATTCCGGGTTGGACATGGCCTTGTATGTCAGGCACAGGTCACCTCTGAGCAGACGGTATGCGACTGAATAGAGCTGGAGTTTCTTCAGTCTGGCAGCATATGACAGATTTTGGAGTCCCTTTATCCTTTTGGTGAGGAGCTTTTGGGGTCTCTCCAATTGCTGCAGGTGTCGGGTGAGATACATCCCGAATGGGGCATTGTACTCGATCACTGGTCTGATAAGTGAAGAGTACAGGGGAACAATGACCTCACTTGATCTGGATGTGAATCCCTTCATGATCAGGTGGGCAATGTAGAAGGTTTTTCTAACCACTTTAGCAATGTGAGTGTCAAAAGAAAGGCCACTGTCGACCTGGGTCCCCAGGTCCCTGATAACCTTTTCTGTGCTTAGTGGATTGCCACCTATATGGTAGCTTGGGGTTACCTTGTTTTTCCCAAACGGTATGACTATACATTTTTTGGCATTTAACTTCAGGCCATGGCTCTGGCACCAGCTATCAGTTTCTGTGAGACCCCTCTGAAGGATATCTGTGTCCGATGTACTTTCCACTATGGCTCCCAGTTTGCAGTCATCTGCAAACTTTGTCAGCCATAGTCCTCCTATGTTTGCCTGTACTTCTGAGAAGTAGATGCCGAACAACAGGGGGCCAAGGACTGAGCCCTGTGGGACACCACTTGTGACCGGCTTGGAGTCTGACATGGCGCCAGCTACTCTAACCCTGTGGGTTCTGTCCTTTAGCCAGTTTGCAACCCATCTTGTGACATATGGGTTTACATTTAAGCTGGTAAGTTTCTCTATAATACCCGAGTGGGGTATTGTGTCAAAAGCTTTTGCAAGGTCAAGGTAGGCTGTATGGACTGCCTTTCCCTCATCAATGGCCTTGGTGACTGTTTTGAAGAAGTTGACCAAGTTCAAAAGGCATGATCTGCCCTTGACAAAGCCAAACTGGGTCGTCCAATGTCTGCAAGTCCCCTATGTCTTTGTTTATGAGTTTCATTATGATCCTCTCCACAGCTTTGCAGACCAGGCTTGTTAAGCTTATGGGGCGGTAATTACCAGGGTCCGTAGAGGCACCGCCTTTGTGGAGTGGGACCACAGTTGCCGTACGCCACTCCTTGGGCATGTATCCTGTGGTAAGGCTAAGATTAAACAGCTGCCTTATGTGCGGGTTTAGTTCCTCATTGAGTTCGTGTAGCACACAGCTGGGGACACCATCCAGTCCCATTGATGCTGTGTTTTTAGCTTTAGAGAGAGCAGCTTTCACCTGCACAATGGAGATGTCTGGGAGGCTGCACTCTGCTGGGATAGTTATCTCTCCTTTTGGGGGGGAGAGGGGGGTGAAGTTTGCACTGAACCTGTCTGCCAGTATGTTGGCAATGTTTGTGGGTTCAGTGATTTTTGTATCATTTTGTACTAATTCTGAGCATATCTGGGAGTTTCCACCCAGGTTTCTAACATACCTGAAGAAGGCCTTATGATTGTCTTTTGAATCTATGGCAATTTCTCTCTCAAAGTTGGCCTTGGATGATTTTATGAGTGCTCGTATTTTTTTACTAATAATGATCAAATGTGTCTTCTCTTTTATGGATTTTGCTCTATCATGTAACAGCTTTCTCCTCTTATTGTAAAGTTTGTTTATGGCTGGGGTCCACCAGACTGGACGTTTGCCCATGGTGGAAAGAGTCTTGGTTTTATTAGGGATTGCCTGATCTATGCAGTCCTGGAGGTGTTCGTAGAAGGCATTTGTAAGGGCTTCCGCAGCTTGGGTTGTGGTTTCCACTGGCTCGGGGGCCTTGAAGGATACCACACCAGTCTTGAATAGTTTGCTTTAGAGAAGTTCTTCACTGTGGTCTTTTTTGTTTGGGGTGGGGGCGGGATGTGGATATCCAGTGAGATTAGTTTATGATCTGATCTCACCAATGAGGGATATACTTCCGGTGTGGAGCATTTTGTCCCCATGTTTGTGATGATGAGATCTAGTATATTTTCTCCTCTTGTGGGAATGGTGACTAGTTGTTCCATGGCATTTGAATTTATGAACTCCAGGAACCTTTGGGCTAGAAAGTTTGGGCTTGAGTAATGTTCCCAGTCTATATTCGGGTAGTTGAAGTCACCCAATATAATGGTGTTTGGAGATACATTTATACCCTCCAGTGTCTTTAGGAAGGCTGTGTGGGGTTCCTGAGTTTGAGAGGGTGGCCTGTAGCATGCTACAAATTGTAGAGCAGTTTTGCCTATGGTTAATTGCACCTGGATGGTTTCTGATGCTTCGTGCATTGCCACCAACCTGGAGGTGTGGGTATCCTTGATGAATATGGATACGCCCCCTCCTTTTGTGGTGTGGTCCGGGTTTTGGGGCCAAAACGCATGATATGAGGTAAAACCTGATAGTGCCGGGGTGCTCTCAGGAGCCTTGAACCAGGTTTCAGTTACAGCACAGACATCGATGTTCTCCATACTGATAAGGGCCTCGAGTGCGTGCATTTTGAGATTCAGACTTCTGGCATTGAGCAGCATTACCCTTAGTTTCTTCCCATTTTTGTTTTCTAGGGTGGTAGGTTTAGAATTTGAGCCTTGCCTAAAAAAGGCACTATGGGGGTGGCAAGAGCCTTAGCCAATATCCGGAATCCCAGGGGTGACAGGTGCAAGCCGTCCCTTGCGAAGCAGCGTGGCTTGTCAAGCATGTCATCCCAGGCAGACAGACACTGGATCCCCTTTGAATGACACCAGAAATTAAGCCAATGGTTAAAGCTGATCATCTTGTCTCTATGTTGTGGCATCATTCTTGGTGAAGGAAGGATACTGCTCAGGGTCAGGGTCATACCTGCCTGGGCTACATAATCAGAGAGCTCCTCTATGTCTCTTTTCATGTAGTCCAGGGAGGTACGTCTCAGGTCGTTCACACCAGCATGGACAATGACTGTGTCATATTTGTACTTGCTGTGGAGTGACACGAGTGCTTGTGTTATGTGGAGGATTCTAGCGCCCGATAGGCAGCTTACTGTGACCCTCTCCTTGTTCAGCCTGGTGAGTGGGACGTCAGTGTGTCTGACTATGGAGTCACCTATGACAAGTATGTTTGGTGTTGTATTTGGCCTTAAGGGCTGTGACTGCTTTGCACACTGATTTTGTGGTTTATGTGTTGCCTGTGGTGTGTCATGAGGTGGCGGTTGCTTGGGTGTCTGCTTTGGAGGCCTCTGCTGTTTAGGTAAATTTTTGCTCAGAGCCTCCGAGTATGTCTTTGTGTGTTTATGTGTTTGATTCATTCTTGTGATAG
This sequence comes from Protopterus annectens, assembly GCF_019279795.1. NCBI lineage: Eukaryota > Metazoa > Chordata > Ceratodontiformes > Protopteridae > Protopterus > Protopterus annectens. The sequence continues at coordinate 636,262,208 of NC_056734.1, read as the reverse complement.
CTTTATGTGAGACTGGTTTTGTGGTGTGTGTAGTTGCCTTCTCCTCCTGTCTGGTCTTGCCAGTCCTGAGTTGAGAGAGCTCAGCCTCCAGTTTGGCTAAATAGCTGCATCTCTCGCAAGTATTTGTGTTATGTGGTAGGAGGAAAGGGTTGTCTGTGTACATGAGGCAATTGTAACATTGCCTCAATATTCCCAGATTCACCAACTGGACAGGAGAGGACGCCAGCATCTGGCCCTTCGACATGCTAGAGAAATTAAGAAGTTAAGGGTGTAACTGAGTAAGAGAGGACTTAGTAAGGAAGTGGGTACTCCTGGGGGGGGGGTTCGCTAGTGAGGGACTTTGTATAATACAGAAGTGCTAAGCCTGAAAAGAAGATGCTTTTAAGACAAGTGCTGAGCTTTTTTTTTTTTGGAGAAAAAAAAAAAAGCTTTTAGGAACAAGTGCTGCACTTTTTAGTTAAGGGATATACTGTTTAGATTTTACTAGTAGAGCAGTTCTAAGGGAAAAAATGAAGAACAGACTTTATGGAGCCAGAACAAGTTTAACCTTGTTAAACCAGCGCTGCCTGATGCTGCTCTAGTGGCAACTCCGTGCTAAATAGTGTGCTTGATAGCAGGGCCTGGAAAGAGCCAGGAATTGACCCAATACGGCCAATAAAACTACAGTTTCAAGTCAGTAACCACTCCCACGGGGGGCAGGGAAGCTGCTCAATGTTTTTCACTGCCACTGATCAACAGAGAGACTTTCCTTTAGCCCAAGCAAAAATGGCCTCACAGAAACTTACAAACAGTTCAAGAACAGCAAGCCTGTAACTGAACTTTTTTAAATCTCAGAAAAGTGGGAAAAAAGCAAGATTTTTTTTTTGTTTTTGTTTTTCAGAGATAGCAGAGGTTCACAAGTAATATCAAGTTATAACAGTGCAGTAAATGACCCCACACAAGAGTGCTAAGTCAAAGACAGAAAATATGCAAGTTTTGAGAAAAAACGATTTTAAAATTAAGTGCAAACAGGAAATTCAGTAAACAGCTTTTGGTTGTGCTCTAAATACAGCTACCAATGCAGAAATCAAGTTTAACAAGCCAGAAAATGCTCAAACTAGGCAACTATGCAGAAAAACTTAGCAAATAAACAGAGAAAAAATACTTAAAATCTCAAAAGTGGCTCCCTTCTTCTCTCAGCGTTTTCTCCTCTTGATGGGTGCTTCACCAACAGCCATCAAGCCTGAAAAGACGCCAAACCCACATGCACATAAGTCTGAAGAGTACTGCTGGGTTCTACCAGATATATCGAGGCACCTGAATAAACACACACTTTATGATGTTTCTAGCTTGTGTGTGTGCCTCATTATGGCAATCTTTGGTGTGTGTGTGTGTGTGTGTGTGTGTGTGTGTGTGTGTGTGTGTGTGTGTGTGTGTGTGTGTGTGTGTGTGTGTGTGTGTGTGTGTGTGTGTGTTTGTGTATATTTCTGATGGGTGTCATCATCCATGGTTCCAGTGCCTAACCAACATCCCCTAGTAAATGGCCATGTGGGATGTCCCCCCTAGCAAACATCTGGTACAGCTGTGATGCATGCCAGATATGGGAATTTTGGTAATTGCCTGGACTGCCAGCACACACATTCATGATAATCCCCTGGGCATTTTACATGACCTGGCAGTTGATGGAGTGGTACATCTTATGGCTGACATAGATTCTACCCTCCTCACTGGGTGGTGCCTTGATGTGTACATGAGTGCTGTCTATGGCACCCAGTACTTCAGGGTAGTGTGCTACATGGTAGAAGTGTTGCATATTGCTAGTCCTCACCTCAGCAGTGAGGGAAAAAGAAATGTACTCACTGGCATGTAGTAGCATGGCATCCAGAAACTGGTGGAGTACCCTGGATGCTGATGCCTGTGACACCCCCATCATGTCCCTAGTTGGTCTTTGAAATGTACCTGTAGCTTGTATCTTAAGGGCTGCACATACCTTTGTTTACACTGGGATGAGTTCCCCCTGTTGGCTCTCTGTGTGAGTTGAGGGCAGCAGAGCTCAGTGAGTTCTTGTAGTATGTCCCTGTCCACCCTGTAGTGCTCTACAGTCTCCAGCTCATGTAGCTCATGGAAGGTTACCCTGGGTCTGTACACTATTCTCCTTCTCAGTTGAGGCCTGTTGTCAGCAGCAGCAGCAGCAGCATTGACTTCAGTATCTAGCACATACAGATGGAGCAGACCTGCAGCAGCCCCTAGCATTCTCTCAGTTAAAATTCCCAAGTCTGTACTCCAATGGCGCAGAGTCTTCTTCTTTTTCTTTCAGCTGTTCCCATTAGGGGTCAACACAGTGGATCAGCTGTTTCCATTTCTTCCTGTCCTCTGCATCTTTCTCTATCACACCAACCACCTGCATGTCTTCTCTTACCACATCCATAAACCTTTCTTTTTTTTTAATTCGCTTTATTTATTTGTAATAACATTCAAAACAGATTACATATAATCATCATAATAATAGAAAACATACAAAACTATTTACACTTATCCAAAGCCCAAAGACATAATTGAAGCAAATCATGCAGGTACAATTACATTCAATTTAATATATGATCAAAAAACATCCTCCAGAACTCCTTAAGATATGGATTCTGTTTCTGGTTGTAAAAAATATACCTATGTGCTTTTATGTGGTTGGTCGCAAGAGTCTTAAACCCTTCCCAGGATAGTAAATTTTTGTTTTGCCAGTTAAGTGTGATGTAGTACCTTATTAACATGAAGATGGATACTAAGATCCTAAGTTGCAAGTTCGTCAGACCTGAGGGAGAGATATGTAAGAGGGCAAACTTCCAAGACAGAGTTGATTTTTCGTAGCCCATTTTCTCTAACTGGACTCTTAAGGCACACCATAGCTTATATGAGCGTTTACAGCTCCAAAATGTGTATAAAGTATCTCCTGTTTGGTTTTGGCAGAATTGACAATGAGGAGAAGAGTTAGGATATATTTTGTTGACTATAGCCGGGGTAAGATAAGCATTATTCAGTAACATAAGCTGAGTTTATTTAAGTTTTCTAAGAGAGATGAGGTCGGAATCAGTTTTAATGGCATTCGATATCTGCTCTTGAGTGATATGAGGATCCTGTTTCGTCCAGTAGTTAAGAGTATATGGGCTCCTTTTGTGTTTTGATGGACATAATGAATTTATAAGAGCTTGAAATCATTGTCTTTTTGAGTAGAAGTAGGCTCCACAGTACCTTACATGTGGAAATGTCTTTATCTGTTACCATGAGAGGGTTTAAAATCTTATGAGATGCTTCCATAATTTGCAGTAATATGATCAAATATTTTTTGGAGAGGTTCATCTTAACTCTTGCCTCTGAAATAGAGAGATGCATATAGGGGTACAGGTCCAAGATGTTTTTATCCTTCTGAAGTGAGAATTGATCCAAAGTTAGCATATTCCCATTCAATTTTACATTAGGATTAAGATGGAGGGTTGTAAAGTGTTGACAGTTGGGGTTAATTTTAAGGTATGTACAATTTTTTTCAGAGTTATAATTCTGGTTTTTGTAATGTACATCCATAAACCTTAACTTAGGCCTTCCTCTTTTCCTCTTACCTGGCAGCTTCATCCTTAGCATCCTTTTCCCAATATACCGAGCATCCTTCCTCAGCACATGTCCAAACCAACGTATTCTCGCCTCTCTGGTTTTGTCTCCAAACCGTCCATACTAGGCTGACCCTCTAATATACTTATTCCTAATCCTGTCCACCCTCATCACAACCAGTGCAAATCTTAACATCTTTAACTCCGCCACATCCAGCTCTGACTCCTGCCTTTTAGTCACAGCCACTGTCTCCAACCCATATAACATAGCTGGTCTCGCTACCCTCTTGTAGACCTTCCCTTTCACTCTTACTGGTACTTGTCTGTCACAAATCACTCCTGACACTCTTCTCCACCCACTCCATCCTGCCTGTATTCTCTCACCTCTCTTCCACACTCGCCATTACTCTGAACTGTTGATCCCAAGTATTAAAACTTATCCATCTTCACCAACTGTACTCCCTGCATTCTCACCATTCCTCTATCCTCCCCCTCATTCACACACATATATTCTGTCTTAGTCCTGCTGATCTTCATTCCTCTCCCCTCTAGAGCATATCTCCACCTCTCCCGAGTCTCCTCAACCTGCTCCCTACTCTCACTACAGATCACAATGTCATCTGCAAACATCATAGTCCACAGGGATGCCTGTCTGATCTCATCTGTCAACCTGTCAACTCCAATGGTGCAGAGTATTGGGAGAAATCAGAATGTAGGGTGAATGCATACTTTATAGAGCTCTGCTGTATGTGCAGAGTGTGTGACTGGGTAACTATGATGCATTGCACCTGCCTACAATATAATTAACATCATGTCATAGCCCTATTAGAGGTCAAACCAGGGTTAAAACCAATTAAATACATTTCTTTTTTTTAAAACATGCTGAGCGCGGTGGTGCACAATGTAAACACTCACAAGGAAGGCAAACAAAGCTTGCAAGTTACTGGACACACTCCCTGAAGGGGACATGCTCAGCCAGGTGGTGAGTGAAGCAAACATGTGTACCAAAACTGAAATGAACTTAGAAGTCAGTAGACATCCCCCCCCTCGTGTCAGCTACCTCCTGTGTAAACAGCAACATGGGTCTATGCCTACACGAGGGGATATGCTGATACGTTTACTCCTTTTTGCTATTCAGTACCTCCACCTCTTTTGCATAGGTATCCGTGCTCACAGCCTGGATGCTACACACAGCTACCTCCTGCTTATGATGTGATTTGCATGCCACTGGAGTTTCGGTGTTGGCACATGCGTGTGTGCCGCTCAGCACTACTTACTGATTCTAAAAGTGTTCACAGCCATGTAAGCAGCATGGTGCAATGCCTATGTGGGAATAAAATGTGTAGGCTTTATTAAATTCTACCCCATGAGTCTTTAGCTGTTTTACATGAAGATGAAATTAGTTTTTCATCCTTTTCTCAGCCTATCCTTCTACAATGCAATAATGCCATTTGCTGTTTTAGTTAGAATAACAGTTTTCCATGCTTTATTTTCAGCTCATCAGTTCAGACTGCAGTAAGCCTATTCCAGTTGTTCTAATGCTCTTTCACTCTACAATTGAAGTAGCATACTCATTAAAAAGAAAGGTTTTATGACCATTGGGCTGGATTATTTTCATTTTTGCTGGAAAAAGAAGTTTAATTCAATTTTCTTTAATGATGTAAACAATAGCCAGTTTGCTTTTCTTTTTATCCAATTGTCTTGCAAAAGTAGTCATTATCAAGTCTCTTGACATTTGCTAGAGGATTTCTCCAAGTAGTTATTTTAAGTTGTTTTTCTTAGTCTGACATGACTTAAAAAGTAATTGATGAAGGAGGTGATCTTTGTTTTCAAGGCTGTTTAGTTAATAACTTTTGTACTCTCTCTCTTTCTCTCACTCTGTCTCAGTGAATGCCATCAGACAATCCATCCTGGAGATTAGAATGTTTTGATAACCACTGTCACAAAAAAATTGATCAGGTTGCACACCATAAAGTCTAAGATTTCTGTATTCATACTTTTTAATCCACCTACCCTTTCAAGAAGCCAGTTGTTTTGTCTAAACAAAAACTCAGTCTGTGGTTTGCCATCATCCAGTCCTCCTTCTTTATCATTAAAGGATGTTTCAGTTGTGTCAATACAAGTTTCACTCTCTTGGATCATATATCTTTATAACTCACACGGACTATTGTAGTTCTTTTGAACAAAGTCAGTCTTAGTGTCTGGTTTGTCAGTTTTAAAAGAATTCCTGGATTGTAGCAAGCAGTTGTTGAAACTCCTTTTTTGAAATAGGATTCTGTTGGAGTATGTTTTGATGAATTCCTGTTTCCTTGGATCCAAATCCAAAGAATTTTGTTAAAAAATTCTTGTTTTAAAGTTTCCTATATTCCAGAAAAACGTTAGTTAGAACTTCATGTGGGAAACTGAATGGAACTGCGGAGAAACTACAACTGTCTATTGATGTTACCACGCTTCTATCTTGATGTCACCCATCTAATGACATAAGCTCTTACATCATTGTGGAGACATCCTGTGCTCTTCCCTAAGTGAGCATCTTCCCACACACATACCTATGAGCTACTGTCACAGTTTTGGGATCACCAAGCCCATGTGCCTCAGTCCTTGGGCCTTGATGTTATCCTGTTCTTATACAGAAGTAATCAGAAGCCACTACCTCCTGCTCCTCAGGACTGTGAGCTGACATAAGCCATTCACTTCCAGCCTTGTCCTCCTCCTCATGCAGCTCAATGTCTTTGCTCCAAACTAAGTAATAGGAGACAAAGACCCCAAATCAGTGACAGTTTGTCAATATTACTCTAATTCAGTTAATAGAATTACAGGTTTTTCATCAGCTTGCATTTTCTGAAGAATAAGCAATATGAAACTCTAATGTACGGCATTATTGTCTGAGTGTAATCCTCAGTAATTAACCAGGCAGTCATCTTCCTGATTTTTCAATTGCCTATGCTACAATTTGAACCTGAGTCAGCAAGATTGTAGTTAGAATGTCATTACTCCGTACCACAGAGCCAAGCTTTCTCCTGCTTTTCTTCTTCCATTGATGATATATTTCCATTTCCAATTAGTCTCTTCCTTTTATTTAATTATTTTATGTGCTATACTATTACTGTTTTATTTAATATTCCTGTGGTACAGCTATATGAAATCTTGCTTGCAAAGCTTTTTCTTTGCATGCTTGATAGATACCTACATTTTCATATGTCTGCACTAATGAAACTAATGCAGCTGTGTACTGATAAATGAATATCATTTTTGTATGTCATAAATCTGTGTTGTACATATTTGTATCATTTATAGTTTAGGAATACCAAAATAGCCTACCCCTGTAGTTACATATTGCTTAGAATATTTTTAACTTTTGTTACATTTTTCTGCATGTTGCTTATGATATCTTAGCCTTTCGATATTTGTTTATTCTCTTCATCCCATACTGCCTGCTGGCCATCAGCCTTTCTGCAATCATTTGTACCATTCACTTCTGCCATGAATTGAAAGCCAATTGCAGGAGGCCCTCATCCAGAAAGGCATGAAACCATTTCTTGTTTTTGCAGCGATCCTTCCCTTATTGGCTGATGTGCGCATTAATAGATGTGAGGGCCTACAGTTTCTTCCTCTGCAGGCGTGTACATTCCTCCATATGCCCTATAAAGATAGCAGTGTGAATATATAAAGGCAGAGCCAACCACAAATCCCCAGCCCTTATGCCACATACTATGCACTTCACCCTCTAATAAGTGTTGGAATTACAGTGGGACAGATCGTCTTCATCACTATAGGATGGATGAACCAGCATTGTCCCCTCCCCCTCCCCCTAGCCATTTCTCCAGTGCCAAAGCTATTAATCATTCTTGGATTGTCTGGATTATATTCTGGGCTTTATTCCTAAATGCCATGGACCCATGCTAGCTTTTTTAGTATTTTGAGATATTGCACATATTATGTTTATTTCTATAATATTATAATAGGTATATAATGTGGATAATTATGAATGCATTTTATAAATCATTATGAATGAATGAATGTAGTTATAGTTCTGGACTGTATAATGTAGTTTCTTCTGCCTGAGCTTCTGTCCACATAAAATATAGTCACATATATATAACTGGTTGTCATGTGTGTGTGTGTGTGTGTGTGTGTGTGTGTGTGTGTGTGTGTGTGTGTGTGCGTGTGTGCGTGTGTGCGTGTGTGCGTGTGTCTGTCTGTGCATGTGTATGTCTATGTGCATGTATATATTTACGTGTGTGTGTGTGTTTGTGTGTGCATGTGCGTGTGCGTGTGCGTGTGTGTATTATATATCAATAGATAGAAAGATACAGATATATAGATTAGGTACAGGTATAGATATATCTTAAGTGAGTCAGTGAAATACCCATCTCGTATAACTTTTATGTGAAACATTTTTTTGTGGACCTCACTGAAAATTCATTTTATCCATGTGGACTTTCCCAGTTATCTTGTTATCATACCAACTAATCAAATGAATAAAAACAAAATAAGCAAATGGTCAAGCACATCAACAAATAAGCAAACAGTGGATTCCCAGGCCACACCCCAAGTACTCCAACATTAAAACCATAAATGTTTATGACAGTGTTGGAGACCTGCACAATATTGTTAAGATAATTTTATTCATGCTATGCTACGTTTTTATGATTTTCAAATTAAACAATTAAGGTGAAAAGCTACACAGCAACTTTAAAATTTACTTTTTGTGGTAAGGAATCTTCTATGATAAGATTGCAGTTAATATAAACATTATGCAATATATTGGCAGTGTAGACATATGGTAAATATCAGTGATATAGAATACATTAAAGCAAAGTAATTAAGTGCTCTTCTAGAGGGTGAAATGCCACACACTGCCATATTAAATATATTCTCCTAAGCAGTAAATACTCAGGCAGTTATAGAAAAATCTGCTTATGATTATTTTAGGTTATAGTAGGAAACATTCCTGCATAAACCCCATTGGAAGCAACCGTGTGGGTAGCCTGTCTTTCTCTTCATAACAGTGACGTACAATGTTTTCATATATCACTTGACTTTACAAAAGTCAAAATGCACTCAGCAGAATGGGAAAATAAATAGCGTCATCTGTCCTAAATGTTGAACAGAGGAACGGTGTTTCACCCTCCTTCCTTCCTTCCTTCCATACACGTGATATTCTATAGCTGACACTTTGATATATTCTGTATAAACAGCATGTCTCTTGCTGCTACCACACATTGATGATGGAGATAAATATCTATTAGCAAAGTGCTTATTTTTCTTCATTATTTTGCAGCTTAATTCTCTAGATATTGCCATATGTCTTAGCTACACTCTCACAGTAAATCAAATCAAGGATTCTGTAAATTCTGTCAAGATGGTCTTATTTTTTTAATCCCTATTGAAGAATAGTCTGTGTAGACATTTATATTATGTACAGCTATCTTTCACTCATGTATTTGTTTGGCATTAAATTATAATGTTAGGAGGAAAGTTTAGCTAGGAGTATTTTACTTCAAAAATACATTGCAGACAGGTGTGGGTAATGAACCAGCTTTTCTGTGCTACTGAAATCTCTCTGGGTCTGCACAATGAATGGAACTGTAGAAGAGCTCTGAGGCACAAATAACATCTAGGGAGAGACTGGCCTTTAGCTGTTTGTTAGATTGTTTAGCTGTTATCCTTGAATGACATGCAGTAGTTGTTTACATTGTGATATTCTTTCAGTTGTGCTAGGATTAATATAGATTAGAATACATTGGTGTTATTGTTCACTACTTAATAGCGGACTGTGTAAAGAAAAAACAGGATGATCTCTGTTAGGTTTGCTAGTAGTTCCAGTTTGAAATCCTGATTCAATGAGCTGTTTCTTATGGTAATCAGGAGGGCACCCTGACCTGTAGGGCCAAAGAATGAAAAACCTTAGTCGGTGCCTGCTAAGATGTTGTAGATCCTTTGAAGGGCAGTGGCATTGTTTCCCTGGGAATGGAGTTGATAGGGAGTATGTTTTACAGGTAGTTTGTATGTAAGGGTGGGAACAACATATTGTTAAGGGTGCTGTGACAGGAAGCAGGAAGAGGTCTGGTCATTTGTAAACAGGTGGTCATAGTCTGCCTTAGAGTTGTGCAATGATGTTTTAGTAGGCGTGATGGGAGGATGAAGTGACATATCCTGCTGGAGTTTATAAGTGTGACAGGTTGTTTTTCAGAGGTATTGGCAAACAGAGGAAGTCTGTATTTCAACTGAAGTCATATGTGTTTTCACCTATTGCTGGTCTGCCATCTATAGATAGGGACTGGGAAATTTTGCAGCATCCATATCATTTCAAATTTATTTTTGCATTTAGTTTGTCAGTGTGCAATGATGTAATTGGACAAGAGTCTAAAAGGCCAGATGTTTGAAAGAGAATATGCATTCCATTTCTTGGTTGTTTTTGAAAACGGGAATGGAAAGTCTTATGAATATATCAGTGTTGACTGGAAAACAAAGAACGTAGCTTTTGTTTCTCATGAAATCAATTTTTTTTTGGTACAAGGAGATTGATAAGGATAGTCAGGAGACTATATAGAATTGTTCTGTGTGAAGAAGCAAATTCTGGAATACCAAGTCATCTTTGCAGATGCTGAGGTGATATATTTTAAGAATGGTAAGAAGGTAATTCCTGAATAAACCTAAACGTATAGCACTGAGAACAGATGCTTGTGCAATTCCAACAGAGATATTTTAAGGGATGTAGGTATATTATCTGAATGAAATAAAACGTCTCCTTCTGGATGAAGCAGCTGCATATTTTAATGACACTTTCCTTATTATATTAAACCAGTTACCCCAGACAGTCACAAAAGAGTCAAATTCAACCCTACCCGTTGGCTCACAAAAAGTGCTAAAAAAGTTATGAGAGACAGAGATAAAGTCTGGAAGTCTTGGCTTCAGAATAAAAAAGACACCAATCTCCAAACCTTCAGACAGTTCTGCAACCACACCAAAAAGCAATCAGATCTGATAAAAAATACTCCTTACACTGTGTGACGACCCTCCATTGGATAGATAATAAAGGAGCTTCAATCCTCACCACTAGCAACAGTGGGGGGATGTTCGCTGAGAGCATGACAAGTGCACCCACGGTATTTCCAGATGCAACTCTCTGCATCAAGTGCAATTTCCCTTAAGAAAACATAGAGATGACAGTCAGTCCAGGGCTGGTTCCTCTACCTCTCTGCAGATCCCCAGTAAGACTCCCCACTGGCATAGCTAGAGAGTTCACTCCTTAGCCAGGGTTCCAAGCCAATTGCTCCAACACTCTCTCTGTCCAACCAGTGCTTTGTGTACCTACCCAAGTAGCTGACACACATACACACACACACACACACACACACACACACACACACACACACACACACACACACACACACACACACACACACACACTCACACACACACTTTATGAGATTTTGATTTGCACACACACACACACACACACACACACACACACACACACACACACACACACACACACTCACACACACTTTATGAGATTTTGATTTGCACACACACACACACACACACACACACACACACACACACACACACACACACACACACACACACACACACACACACACCTGGGAAAGGATGATACATATTTACTAGCTATGCCCCCTTTTGCCCAGACGATAAGTAGTTTCACTGTTACCAGAACCCTTCTGCCAGCTACCTTAAGGCCTCAACAAAGGGCATCCGATCATACTGTGTAATATTAATATTAATACAAATGGGAATTTAACCAAGAGCAAGGCTGTTAGGAGTTGCCCACACAGTGTCACCAACTAAATATGCAAGTACTCTCAAAACTTAAATATCTCTACAAAGATCAGCCACAATGAAAGATTTAGATATATTTAATAATAAATAATAAAAGAACAAGACAATACTAAATATATATTCATAGTGACATCAGAGTTCAAAATCACAGGAAATATTTAAAATAACATTAGAGTACAGGGTCAGATAAGCAAAGAAAAACATCTAAACTAAACTTCACTATATTCCTGACTGAATCTAAGAGAATTATACTATTCCCTAGAAACTTACTTCATTAGAGCAAGGCATATGTGAAGAATAGTTCTTATTGTTGTTCTCAGGTCCAAGACAGAATACAGAATGTTCTGTCTCACTAAGACATTTCTCAAATTAATATCTAAAATATTACTGCTGGGATAGCTTGGAGAATGACATAATTTCTGTTCATCTGACTTTTAGTTCCTAGGCCAAAACCCCCATTGCTAGAAGCTGGCAGCATTTAGCATCTACCTATAAAAATATATAGACAATAGCTTTTCCTCAGATCTTTGGCAGTTGCTGGAAGTCATAAAACAATTGCATTCCTTCATGCTTCAAAAGTAGCTTCAAGTAGCAATTAGTTCACTCCAAGGACAATATAGAAAGCTTCCTAGTGCAGACCTTGTGTCTCTAACTGCATTGAAAACTTGAGAGATAGCCATTTTATTGCATCTTATAAAGTAATTTAATTTTAGATATTTTCTAATGTTTGCTGGACTGTGGTTAACCCTCCAGTTTCCTCTCTTAAGCATATACATTTAAACAGTTACAATAGTGCAGGTACATTTCTGTTCTCTTCCAGTAGGGCACACTGTGGTTACATTTCAAACACAGCACACTACAAATACCCTTTCTACACACACGTCTGTACAAGCAGATTGATATACAAACATGACATATAGTTCTAACACATTTTTAACCCAAGCATCTTGTATAAATCATTTCAATATTCACCAATGATGTGTAATTATTTATAAAATTCCAGCTAGGTGTGCTGGCAGTATGTCTTTTCATCACACACACTGCAATCCAAGATAAACAAACAACCCCAAACAAGTCTGCTCTTCCAGTAACAATTTTTTAAATCCAGGTCAGACAGATCAACCATCCCCTACTACAGCCATCCATAATGAACCTGTTTCTAAGCAACTCAACTCACATTTCATACACACTGAGTCAGCTTACTCATAAACAACCATCCTCTGCCCCCCATCCCTACAGAACTGTCATCTAAAATCCATGTTTTCAACATCAATCCAGATACCATTTCCTATATCAAAAACTACTTCATTAGCTAAAACCCACTACACTTACTGCTATTTATTTCCTCACAATACATTAGCATGGCTGCTGCCCCTTTAGCATACTCTATCCTCATAAACAGATCTATCCAAGAAAACTACGTACCCACAATCTAGAAAAAAGTCAGTAATTATTTCTTTACACAAAGGAGGAGACTCCTCTCATTTCTGTAATTACCAACCTATAGCCATTCTTTTTCTATTATCAAAATTCTCTGAAAACTATACACATTCCCAGCTTTTAAAAATCTTAATAGATAACAACCTCCTCTCCTCTGTCCAGCATAGCTTGAGGCCATACTACAGCATATCCATAATTTTCCTTAATTTCACCCATAATATCAATCTACACAGGGATTCTGGAAATGTTTCCTCTCTATGTTGTGACTTTTTGTATGACTTTTGACATGTGTCCCTTCATATTCTTCTCTATAGCCTATCTTCACTAGACCTCGAGACGTCCTTCCTCTCCTGGTTCCATTGCTACCTTTTTAACAGGCTATGGACAATGCAATAGCAGAAACAACAATTACCATTCTTGACCAGCTCAGTAAGACTGCCATGAGGCTCATTCTTGGGATCCATACACTTTACCTGATTTATTAGTGACCTCTTCACTTTTACTAATGACACAACTGTCATTTAGTATGCTGCTGCTGCTGATGATGCTACACTGATAATGACAGCTACGTCCATCTGAAAACTTAAGGAATGAAGTTTGTTTACTGCTATAGAAACCTGGATCAACAATTCTCACCTCCCGCTGAATGAAAACTAAGTTATGTTTTTCACACCAACATCTCCATCTTGTACAAAAAAAGAATAAAATAATAATAACTTCTCCATCACTTCATCAAACAACACTCGCATTGAACTGTTCCACACAAAGCTCCTTGATATGATTAAAGATAACCACCTAATGTCTGATATTCAAATACATTTACCTATAAAGAAAATGCATAGAAAAGTTGACACCTATATCATAGCAAACAGTTTTTATCAAGCAATGCCAAAAAACAATAGCCTATGTGTATCACCTTTACTACTATACAATGCGCCATGTACACTAACTTACAACAATCTATAGTAACAAAAACTGACTGATGCTTTAACAAGCCAGATAAATTCCCCACTAACCAGTCTGTTAAATCCCACTGTTTTCTACCCTGAAAACAACTTCCACACTATCTACTGCCATTTGGCAACTGTTCATAATATAATCAAGCTACAAAACTGTCTTACACTGCAAGCCTTAATGGAGCCTTACTCTCCTATGTGATCATTATGCTCCTTAGGCAAGTCCCCAGTAACCATAACTAAAACTCATAACCAATGCCAGATCCAGCACTAGGCAACCTAGGCAGTTGTGTAGGGTCCACTGCTTGCTTGGGAGGCTGGCCTTAACATTAATAAAAAAATAATAATATTAAGTACAAGGGGAAAAAAGGAAGAGAAAACACTGCTGCCTGTTGTTTTTCCTACTTTTGTTATTGGACTGTTACTTCCTAGTCTGCATGTGCCAGCACCAGTTTTCATTGGTTAATGCTTTGAGCCAACAAAAACTGGAGCTAGTACAGAAATACCTCCAGAGATTTGAATGAGAGTAACAAATAGGACATGGAGGCAGAGGTTTTTTGTTTTTGCAGCAGGATATTTCATTTTGAATGGCAGGGCACATGAAATGGATGTTTTTCCTGTAGGTAAAAGTTATCTAAATTGCACTGCAAGGTTTTGCAGGTAAATGTTTTCATGTAAGCATTTACAAATGAGCTGTAGCACGTGATTTTTTTTCCTGAAAAGGAAAGGTAATTGCAAACACTTTTTTTTTTCCTGAATCGCCAAGACATATGTCAAGGTAAGCACTTTTATCCTGAATTTTGCATGGCGAGGTTTTTTATGGATGGAATGTTCTGAAATGTATAATTTTGTATACATGTGTATGTGAAATGCCCCATTTAGCACATATTATATAGATAAGTAAATTGCTCAGAAATGCCAATACTGAAACCCTGTACTATTGCTACCAGAAACAACAGTCTTAGTCATCTACGTCAGCTGTAGGCATTAATTAATTTATTTTTCTTTTTTTGTTTTTTTAGTAAATCACTGGGAATTAGTCTGTTATTGGAGGTTTGCTTTTTTTTTTTGTTGTTTCACAAAATACATGATTATGTAAAATCTGTTGTTCTGTCAACTTTTTAAAGGATTTAGAGTACTCTAGTCTTATCTGTCTCTAGTTTTGAAGAATATTTTTGATTTTGCCTCATATTTATGCCTTGTCCTTGAGCAAATCACTTAACCAGACAGTGCTTTAGGGCAACTGGAAATTTGGGCTTGGTTTCTCAGTCGTCCTCTGCACTGCAATCATAGTAACTGCCTTTGAACCAGAGTACTGATTGTGTAAAGAAGGAAATTGATTGCAGTAAACAAGACCATCATTCTATGAGCCATGTTCTGTGGATGTTATCCTTGGTTTCCTTGTTCTGTTGAATGTTGACTGTGTGTTTATTATTTAGCTGTGAATAAACCTGCCAGTGTGAAGTCTATGAGTTTAATACTAATATTTAACAGTGAATACATTTTTAATTTAGCTTGTGTTTAGGAGGCACATGGGTGTAAAACTGCACTGTCTTTAGGTTACAACAGTTTGTCTAGCACTTATGCAGATGAGTAAGACTATGACTTGTTAAAAAGCTGTTCTTGTAGTACATGGTTTGAACCCCTCTGCCATCATTTGTCTTCTGTGTGACTCTGCCAAGTTACTTCACCAGGCAGTACCCCTGGCTGCTCCTGAAAAGGGAAACATGTCCAGTGGGATGTCCCAGGCTGTTAGCAAATGTGCTACACATTTCTGATTTGAATTCCTGCATTCTTCACCAAGGCAAGAATTAGTATTTCACTATATGTTATTTGAGTTTGCATCCCTGCATGTATCTTGTATTTTAATGGATTGCAAAATGTATTTTCACTAAATGTTATTGTTGAGTGAAGAGACGTTTACTATATCTCTTGCTGTCTGTTTTCAATGTGAGAATGTTTTATTTAGAAAATGACTGTCAGTAGTTTCTGTAAAATCTGAAATAAAAGTTTTAAATGAAATCCAAATTGCTATAATAATTGTAAAAGTAAAGAAGAAAACAGTATGTGCAATGACAAGTTTGAACAGTGTTTATGGTGTGGGCCTGATTCATTACTCCACACAGGGCTCAATGTATCCATGATCAATCTCTGTAGAATCTTGAGGTGTATGCTGCAACACTGCAACATTATTGGCCATTCAAGCAGGTCAGACCTGTACAGAGGGGATGGCTGTTCTTGATGACAGATAAAACACAGGCAGGTCAAAATGAAATGTATATGTCCTGCAAGAAAGTACCCCCCCCCCCCCAAAGTATGCTGCATTCAGTAATATTTCTGTTTTTATGGCATGTGGGTTGTTGACCAATAACTGCTACATCATTTATATTATCTTTGCTTTGTTTTATTAATTGTACCAAATAATTCATTAATAATCCTGGATTGTGTAATGTAGTCTAAACATGTTGCATCTAAGTAGTCAAACCATGCTACATTTTATTAAAAGTTTTGCAGTATCTTTTTTACAGTCTCCAACAACTGCAAAGGGGTTGACATTTCTCAGATCTTATAGTCTGCATTATTTGGCACAATGATCAGAAATGTCTGCTCTTTAGTGATCATTAGGTAGTCATTGTTGCACAAATTTGTGATGAGTCTTCTCTACAAGATTGGATTATAATGGATTTCTAAATTTAATTAAAGCTTTTACTGTGGCAGTTAGTGCAAAGGACAAAAGCTCTGGTTTGTTAATGTGATTAATCCTCTGGCAAAGGTGCAGAGTTTGATTTTTTCCATCTTCATTTATCTACTGTGCGACACTGAGAAAGTCACATAACTAGGCAATAGCATTTGATAATTTGGGTTGGGCTCCTTAATGGTCTCCAGGACTGCATGCCTAATAACTATGAACCTATTGTTATTGTTGATGTCTGTCAGCCATTCCTTATTGTATAGCTAATATATTCTGGAAAAGTTGTGGCAATATCACCAGCACACCAGTTTTTTAACACAACATATTCAATGTATTCTTCTGAGGGAAGTGGGTAATACATTTGTAGATGAAGTACAGAAATGCAAAATTGTTTGCCAGCAGCAACCTCTGCGTTAGTAATTTTTATGAGAAATTATTCAGAAGACTTTTAATTCTTCAGAGATTGTGCATAATGACTTAACCTATGTTATCAGCTGGCTAATATTTTTCTACTGTCATAAATACTCCTATTTAAACTGTGCTACACATGGCTGGATCTTATAGTATGATGCTAGCTATCTTTATACCATTTTATGTAGTTCATTTAAAGCTACCAATAAAGAACATACAATTTGTTTCTTCATACACTAAGGGTATACACAGACAAGAAGGTGATTATAACTGCTGGCAAGGGACAAAGGCACTATTGTGGATGAATCTACCTTATACTCTTATCATCTGGTCATCTTTTAATAGGCAGGAGTAATGTGTCTGTGTGTGTGTGTGTGTGTGTGTGTGTGTGTGTGTGTGTGTGTGTGTGTTTGAATTAAGTTGGAATATTTTGGCTACTGAATGTTTGAGTGAAAGATGTAATTGCTGGATTTCTGAAAATCCGTGAATAAAAAAGTCTGACCCTTCTGAACTGATAAAGTTAAAAAGTTCCAAAATCCAAGATACAAAAAACTGAAAAATTAAAACAAAAAAAAAACTGTCAACTTCACTGAAGACAGAATCCACAAAGTTTAGTGAAGCGCCTTTCATCCAAATACTTCTTTCAACTTCATCAAATACTAACATTTACAAAAATCAAGTTTAAATAGTCATGTTTAACCATGATTAAAATCAGCTGGTCTCCATCTTGAAATTTAAAGGAACAGTAGAATGAATCACAATTTTGACATTTAGCCACATAGTTCATTTTGGAGTTGCAATTAAGTTTTCATCTGTTACTCAAATGATAGTCAGGTTGATATGAAAATCAGGTCCAGAACACAATTATTGGGATAGGTACGAACCAAACTGATTTCACAATGAGCTATATTACAACTTTTAACCTTGATTATCATCACATAAAAAACATACTGATAAAAAATTGGAATATTTTGTTAGAGGACAAACTAATAGTTTACAAATTGGGTACAGAACCAAGATTCATTACTAGGAAGGTAGAACACTCAAGAATATATTTGAAGGAGAGTGCAGGATCCAATCATATGCACTAGGGATGAAACAATGTGGTAGTTGTCCCTATTGCAAATACATTCATGTAGGTGCATCACTGCACATAAACAACACACATTTGAGTAACAGAAGGAAAGTTAATTGCAACTCCAAAATGAATGTATATGAGGCGAAATGTCAAAATTGTGATTCATTCTACGTCGGTAAAACCAAACGTAGAATGAGAGACCGCATATACGAACATATATATTGTATTAATAAACACAAACTGGACAATGCTTTTGCAAAGCATACAGAACAATATCCAGAACATGCATTTAAATTCTGGATACTTGATCAAGTGGACAGTAATCCAAGAGGTGGTCCATTCACCTTATTATTAGAAAAGTTGGAATTACTCTGGACAATTTGTCTCAATGCTTATAACTTTCCAGGATTGAATGACACGTGTTCTATCACATGCTGTTTAAAACTGAAAAGCTTAATGAGGTGAAATACTGTAGTAACAACATTATAGAACTTATGTTTTACTTATTAATTTTTTACTTGAAAATGTTTATAATGTAAGGTTAGATAAATGAGGAGACTCTTTACATTTTTACACAATTTTCATATATGATTTTTACCATATTGCTGCTATGATAAATATATTCATTTGCTTATTAAATAAGGCAGTTTTAAAGAACAGGAAAATGTATATTTTGTTCACAATTCTATTTTAACTACTGTTCCTTTAAATTTTAAGATGGAAAGACCAGCTGATTTTAATCATGATTAAACATGACTATTTAAACTTGATTTTTGTAAATGTTAGTATTTGATGAAGTTCAAAGAAGTATTTGGACGAAAAGTGCTTCATTAAACTTTGTGGATTCAGTCTTCAGTGAAGTTGCCAGTTGTTTTTGTTTTAAAGTTAAAAAGTTATTAGTCTTTCTTTCATGGACTAGTGTGCATTTGTATAATGGCAAGTTGGAATACTTTGATGGATACTTCCTGCTTCACCAGGTACCATGGCAATTGGAGGTAGAGATATTGGTGATATTAGAAAGCTGGTTGGCCAGCTTACACAGCTTGCTGAAATTCTCACACCAATTTGTTATTCTGCTGTTTCCTCCACCCTCAATGTTCCATTTCTGGCAATCAGGAGGCAGGATCAGTGGGAACTCATGGAGGATAGACTAAATGTGTTGAAAATGGCATTCATCTCCAGAAAGGATATAATTCTAGCAGGTCTATATTATATCAGTGAACGCTTAACTTAGCGAACACTGTATAATCAACCTAAATATGTCGAAACACCAAAAGGCTGAACACACGAAACAGCGATTTTTTTCCCCAGGGAAAAAAAAATCGCTGCTCCATTAAAAAAAAAAAAACATGCAAAATAAAGTGGGGGGGGCTTTGCCCCCACACCCCCTGTTGTTGGAGGCTGTATCCCCCATATCCCCCTTACTTAAATATACCAACTCCGAGATCACACCACAGTGGAGGAAATTTCAAAGTCCCGAAAACAGCCTAGTGATTTTTTCCCCTGGGAAAAAAATCACTGTTCCGTGCTTTTGGGATTTCACCATTTCGATTAAAAAGGGTCGAGTAAACAGCATTCACTAAGTTAAGTATTCACTGATTTAATAGGAACCCAATTCTAGCAGTGAAAAGGACATGGATGGTTTTCCTAATATTTTACCGAACAGCAGCACTGATCCTTCAAGCAGTGAAGGGAGCGAGACTGAATGGAGAAAACAGCAATCAAAGACAAGGTGACTGTACTTTAAATCAGGTTCAAAACTGTAAAGACTCTGATAATGGGACATGGCAAACAAAAAAAATTATTTTAATTTTCAACAGCAAGTGTTTGATGGTGATTTTGCCAACACTTATTCTAACAATTTATAAATGTTGTATGATTTTTTATTGAAGTATAAAACTATGGACTTAGAGAATGTTTATTTAAAAGAATGCATTAAGCTAGGAATTGTAGCCAAAGGGTTTCAGGTATGGAAATACCCAAATAATGTTGAGGAAGGGTCTGAGTTCCATAAAGAGTTGTTGGTTATTTTGATAAGTGTGACAAAGATATTATGAGAGCCATTATCAAACAAAATGAAAGATACGTGTCTGTTTTATTTGGACACATTGAACGTGTTAATCACTATATAGTAAAGGATTTGGTGTTCACTGTTGAGGAAGAAAGAAATAGATATTTAGATTACAGGGGGCAGATTGGCAGCAAATGTAAAACTATTTTTAATAGGAAAAAGAGGACATTAGAATACAAAGAACATCATAGTTACCCTAAGCCAAAGTTGTACCCAAAATACTAGAGGAAGTGGGTTGGAAGTTTTGAAAGAAATTATTTTAATAGTAATTCCAATGTAGGTCAGCAGCAGTTAAGGAGGAAAATAAGAGAACCTGAAGGTTATTTTGACTTAAAGGATCCTTTAAAAATTTTTCCCTACTCAGAAAGGTTGAAAAACAAACAACTCATCCAATACAATTATGACAAATGGAGAGATAGAGAGAGAGAGAGAAGGGGGGAAATGTGAGATATTAATGGAAGAAGGCACTTTTATTTCCAATAGTAATGATGTTGTTAAGGAAGGGTTTAAATTAAATTATAATGGCTATAACATTTTTAATTACAGTGATTTGGATATTACTGAAGCTCATTTTAAATTGTTCTTGAAAGGTTTTAAATTTATTCCTAGAAGAAAATGTGGCATAAGCAGGGTTATTATTGCCATCAAGTTATTTTCTTTTAAGAAAAAAAGAATTTAAGTTGATATTTGAGGGGCATAATAGAGGTTATAGTAATAACAACACATTAAAGTAAAAAGTGCATTCAATCCCCCTTACACACCTGTGGTGCTGCCAGCCCAGCTAGCTGAAATTTTGTAAATAATTCTATGTCATTTGTGAACATTGCTATGATTTATATAGAAGTGTATGTTATATACTGAGCTTCAAGAATGTAACCACAGTGGAACAGAAATGTATATAAACTATATACCTGTGCAAATTTATGGTTTAATAGTAGAAGCTGGAACATACAGAGTTAACTTGCAAAACTTTAAGAAAATAAGTTGGAATCAGAATGTTTTATGATTGTGTTATTGCTCAGTTTCAATGCAGCAAGCAGACACAATGGCTAGAATTGTTTTATTGTCTTTAAAGTAATTTTAATTACTAAGTTTAAAAGGTAAAGTGTTTTATTACTTCCTAGCAGCTGCACATCTGAGAGATATGTACTTCTCACACAGAGATTATAAAATTCTATTGGTATCTGTTAGCCTGGGAACTGAAGGCAGGTGACAAAGAGTGATGTCATCCAAGTTGACCCAGCAGTAATGTTTGATGGTAATTTAAGAACTCTGTCAGAGAAAGACTCTGCATTTTGTATCTTGTCTTGGACCTAGAAACATCCATTCAGCACTTCTGCATGCATGTTGCTCTGTAAATAAGATATAGGCATAGTATATCTTTAGAGATAGATAGGAATATAGTAAAGATTAGTTCAGATGTTTTCTGTATTTATTTGAGACTGTCCTGCAATGTTGTTTTACAATATTCCTGTGATTCTGAACTCTACAGTTACTGTGTTGTCTGAGTATTGTCTTGTTCTTTTATTATTTATTATTAAATATATTTAAACCTATATTTGTGGCAGGTTTGTTTAGCGATATTTAAGCTGTTAGAGTACATGCATATGTATTTGGTGACACTGTATAGGCCACTCCAATAGCCTTGCTTTTGGTCACACTTACCAGTTGGATAATAGTAACATTACACAATAGGATTGGTCACCCTTTGTAAGGGCCTTTATAGTAGCTGATAAGTAGGTGTTGGTGGCCGTGATAACTACCTTATAGTCTGGGCAGAATGGGGCATAGCTAGTAAACCTGTGCCAGCCTTCCCAGGTGTGTGTGCTTGTGTGTTTGTATATACATCACATCTCAAAGAGTTTGTGTGTTAGCTACTTCGGCAGGGACATAAAGCACTGGTTGGACAGAGAGGATGCTGAAGGTCTTGGCTTGACCGCTCAGCTGAGATCTTAACCTTATAGCTGTGCCAGTGGAGAGTTTTATTGGGGATCTGGAGAAAGTGGGAGAAACCAGCCTCCAGACTGACTGTGATCTCTGTGTGTTTTTAAGGGAAATTGTACTTTACTGTATGAGCACTTGTCATCCTCCCATTGTGTATGTCCCTCACTGTTGCCAGTGTTGAGGATTGAGGATCCTTGATTACTGGGACAGTGCAGGGGCAGCACATATTAATTGCTTGGCAGTGGTTGGTTACCCACATCACATTAATTGGGTGATAGTGGTGATATAGCCACATCACATATTAATTGCTTGTAGGGGTGTGGATATTGAATTCCTGTAGCCTTTGTACAGTGGTCACTGAAGGCGTTTTTACTCCTGTAGCCTTTCTACTGTGGTCACTAAAGGTGTTTTTACTCTCAATCAGCCACACAATGAACATTCGGAGTTCATATCACAATTTTTTTATTTATTTTTATGTATTTCTTTTTGTTAGCTTAGTTAGTCAGGGTGACCAGGCAAGCATGTCAGCAGAGGAGTATGGCAAGTTGAGAAGGAGCCAGTTGGCTGATATGTGCCAGGCTAAAGGACTTGTGCATGCCAACCTGACTAAAGTAGACATGATTGCAGCTTTAATCACAGCTGCATTGCAGAATATCAACCAGGAGGACAATCAGACTGGCCTTGGAGATGTACAACTCTCAGAAAATGGACAGCACAGCCTTTCCATAGGGGACTTAAAACTCCATCTGGAGTTAAAGAGAACTGAGCTAGAGACCAAGCATTTGGAAATAGTGGCAGCAGATAGACTGAGACATCTAGAGAATGAGGAAACTGAGAAACTGCAATGTCTGCAGGCTGAAGAAAATTAGAAACTGCACCGCCTGGAAACTGAGGAGAAGAAGAGGCAGAGGCAACATGAAAAGGAGATGCTGACACTTCACCAGAGTCATGGAGGTAATGTGGAAGGGAGTAACTGAACCCCAGAAGCAGCAAAGGTCAGTAAATTTCTTCCACAATTTACAGAGGGGAATAGTTTTGATAGTTTCATTCATATGTTTGAGAGGGTATGTAAATAGTATAATGTTAACCAAGGGGTCTGGGCACAGTTACTGACCCCCTTACTCCATGGTAAAGCTGCAACTGCAATCTCTAAACTGTCTGATATACATTGCTTAAAGTATAATACAGTCAAAATTTGTTTGTTAGAATGTTTTAAGTTAACACCTGAAGCTTATAGGAAAAAGTTTCATGAGCATAGACGCAAGGCAGATGAAAGTGTGTGTGAATATGTTGCTGAATTAAGCACTTATTTTCATAGGTGGATAAGTGGATGTCAGGCCATCTCTTTCAAAGGGCTGGCAAACCTTTTGGTGAGGGAACAAGCCCTTAGCAATTTGCCTGAGGACATGAGAATCTGGTTAGCTGATAGACAATGCAATACTGCAGATGAGTTGTGGAAGAAGATTGACCTATACCTAGCAAGCAGAGCATCACTACACATGAAAGGAACACCCAGTACTGCTCATGGGTCTAAGGGAGCTCATGGTGGGCAGCCCGAACTTCCTCAATAGAGTCTGACAGTAGCAGGGGAAGCCACAAGTCTAGGTACATGTCCAGGATCAAGGTTAAATGTTTTAAATGCGACCAATGGGGCCATGTAGCATATAGATATCCATGAAGGCAAGGTGGGGAACAAAAGGTGGGAGAGCCAGTAAGTGGGAATGACAAAATGCCAACAGTAGGTTGTCTTGAGACAACCAGGGTACCAGACTACCACAAACAGTTATATTCTATCTTAGTGACTGGGAAAGAGGCTATGGCTAAGACTCTGACCTAATCATTGTGAATCCTGCAATGGTTATAGAGGCACACTACTTGCTTGGATTCTCTACTCCAGTCAGAGCTTTAGGACGAACCCCATTCCAAATACCTTTGGCTAGGGTTCACCTTGACTGGGAGAGTGGAAAAGGAAGCCAGAATGTTGGTCTGTTTGAAGATATCCCTGCAGATGTCCTGATAGGGAATGACTTTGATAATGCAGTACCGTGTGTGCATGCAGTTACACACAGTTTAGCTTGGAGGCAAACATGTGGGTCTGGTAGCCTTAGAGAGATCCAGACAGACCACACACTTGCAGCCAGGACTGGTAAGGTGGTTACTTCAGAGAGCGAGTTAACCTGTAGCAGTGACACTGAAGGTGAGCCACAGCTGCTTGTAGGTACTGATGTTTCCTTGGACAGTGTCACTGCAAGGGCAGAGCTGAGTAGTAGTACCCAGGCTGACAGTGAAGCACTGCTGTCAGAGGATATCAGACTTCCTGTGGAAGGGGAGCTGGGAAGGGTTACAAAGAGAGAGTTGAGGGAGACTCAGCTGTCAGACCCTACATTATAAGTACCTGAGGGAGGTAGCTAGTGAAGCACCTGATTCTCAGGGGAAGGGGGACTCTGTATACTAGGACAAGGGGTTACTGTATAGAGAGTGGACCCCTGAAAAAAGGCTAAATGGAGACAGAATATAGCAGTTGGTAGTGCCCAGAGCCTACCGTCTGGCACTTCTAGCCATAGCCCATGATACTTCCTTTGCAGGTCATATGGGCATAAAGCATAGAAAGAGACATATTATGCAGACTGTCTATTGGCCTGGGACTTCCAAAGATGTAACAGGGTACTGCTGGACCCGTCAGTAGTACCAAAAGATAGGCAAGGCAGGACAGAAGGTGAAACTTCTTTTGATGCCTTTGCTTGTGATTGAAGAGACATTTCAGAGGATAGCTATGGATATTGTGAGGCCTCTAAATACCCCAAGTTCCACAGGGAAAAAGTATATCCTAGTAGTAGTCGATTATGCTATCAGATACCTTGAGGCAGTGGCTCTGTCCTCCATTGAGGCAGAAAAGGTGGCAAATGCTTTGTTAGAGATTTTCAGCAGGGTAGGTTTTCCAAACAAAATACTGACTGACAGAGATGCCAATTTCATATCAGACCTGCTGGCTTTTCTGTGGAAGTACTGTGGGGTGAAGCACCTAAAAACCATGCCCCTACCATCCCAAACTAATGGTCTTGTTGAGAGGTTTAACTCTACACTCAAGTCCACGGTACGGGCATTTGCAGACCAGTTTAAGTTGGAGTGTGACAAATAATTGCCCCATCTGTTATTTGCTTCCTGAGAGGTTCCCCTGGAATCCACAGATTTTTCACCCTTTGAGTTGCTGTATGGGCATAGGGTGAGGGGACATCTAGATTTGATTTGAGGTGAGTGGGGGGGTGAGTGTGAATCATCCCACAAGGGGTCTGTTGTGGCATATGTCCTAAACCTCAGGACAAGGCTCAGGAAACTTGTGGGCTTGGCCAAGGAGAATGTGGCAGAAGCACAATGGCAGAACAAGGTCTGGTATGACAGGAATGCTCAAGTTAGAGAGTATGCTGTAGGGCAGCAGGTAATGGTTCTCATTCCTGTCAGACACAACAAGCTACAGGCAGCCTGGGAGGGCCCTACAAGGTAGTAAGGAAAGTGAGTGATGTTAACTACATGGTAGAATGGCTAAGCAGGAGGCAGGGGCACAAATTGTACCATGTTAACATAAGGAAATCTTACCATGATAGGGAGGCCCTTGTGCTGAGTATTTGCAGTGGATGGCAGGAGGAGTCTGAGAGGGATCTGGTGACTGATTTCCTCAGAATCAGATGCTTACCCCATGCCTAGGACAAATGAAGCCCTACAGCAGCTGGGTGGGGTTACGTATCTTACCACTATTGATCTCACAAAGGGTTATTGGCAGGTGCCCTTGACTCCCAGTGCTAGAGAGAGAGAGGTCAGCTTTTGTGACTGCTTTTGGCTTGTACAAGTTCACAAAGATGCCCTTTGAGATGAAAAATGCCCCAGTGACTTTCCAGAGGTTGGTAGATCATATCCTAGCAGGAGAAGGAGATTTTGCATTTGCTTACCAAGATGATATTGTCATCTACAGCCATTCCTGGCAAGAGCACCTTCAGTATGTCAGGGAGGTACTGGGAAGACTACAGAGGGCAGGGTTGACCATTAAGCCCAGCAAATGATAGATGGGTATGTCAGATGTCTCCTACCTGGGACATAGAATGGGGAGTGGTAAGATCAGGCCAGAACCTGCCAAAGTGGAAGCCATTCAAGCATGGCCTGTAACTGTTAACATAAAGAAAGTGAGGGCATTCTTAGAGACAGCAGGGCACTACAGAAAGTTTGTCCCCAGTTATAGTACCATAGCTGCTCCCCTCACAGACCTGGCAAGGAAAAACAGGCCAGATAAGGTAGTGTGGACTCCAGCATTTGAGCAGGCATTCCAGAAGCTTAAAGGAGCTTTGGGAGGACCCCTTGTGTTAGCCAGCCCAGATTACAGCAAAGAATTTGTTGTGCAGGTGGATGCTTCAAACCATGGGGTGGTGGCTGTACTTAACCAGGTTTCCTCAGAGGGAGAAGAGCACCCAGTGGTATATCTCAGTTGTAGGCTCCAACCCAGGGTGGAATGCTATGCAGCTGTAGAAAAGGAATGCCTAGCCATAGTGTGGGCACTGCAGATACTTATCTTATGGAAAGAAATTCACTGTAGTTACAGGCCACAATCCCTTAACAAGGCTATGTCAAGCCAGCCAGCAAAATGCCAAATTACTAAGGTGGAGCCTAGGGTTACAAGCATATGATATGAAAGTGCAGCACTGCAGTGGGGTTAGCAATGCCAGCGCAGATGGGTTCTCAAGACAGGGGATGGGGTAAGGTATTACCAGATAGGGTCAACCCTCTCAAGCAACGTTTCTCAAGGGGCACTTGAAAAACTAGCTTGAGTTTTTGGTGGGGGGGGGGCAAGAATTGTGATGCTGCCAGTCCAGCAAGCTGGAATTTTGTAAATAATTCTATGTCATTTGTGAATATTACTATGATTTATACAGAACTGTATGTTATGTACTGAGTTTAAAGAATGCAACCACAGTGTACCCTACTGGAAAAGAACAGAAATGTATATAAACTATATGCCTGTGCAAAGGTATGTTTTAATAGTAGAATCTAGAAAATAGAGAGTTAACTTGCAAAACTTCAAGAAAACAAATTGGAATAAAAATGGTTTATGATTATATTATCTCTCAGTTTCAATCCAGCAAACAGACACAATGTCTAGAGCTAGAAGTTTTTATATTGCCTTGAAAGCAATGTTAATTACTAGGTTTAAAATGTAAAGTGTTTTAGGGCTTTCTAGCAGCTGCACATCTGAGAGATATGTACTTCTTACACAGAGATGATCAAATTCAGTTTGGTATCTGTTAGCCTGGGAACTGAAGGCAAGTGACAAAGACTGATATAATCCAAGTTGACCCAGCAGTATGTTTGATAGTAATTTAAGAACTCTCTCAGAGAAAGACTGTGCATTTTGTATCTTGTCTTGAACTTGGAAACATCCATTCAGCACCTCTGCCTGGGTGTTGCTTTGTAAGTAATATTTAGGTATAGTATTTCTTTTAGAGATAAATAGGAACATAGTAAAGATTAGTTTACCAGTTGGATAATAATAACATTACACAGTAAGACTGGTCACCCTTTGTAAGGGCATTTATAGTAGCTGATAAGTAGGGGCTGGTGGCAGTGATAACTTCCTTATAGTATGGGCAGAAGGGGGCATAGATAGTAAACCTGTGGTGTGTGTGTGTGTGTGTGTGTGTGTGTGTGTGTGTGTGTGTGTGTGTGTGTGTGTGTGTGTGTGTGTGTGTGTGTGTGTGTTTGTATATAAATCAAATCTCAAAGTGTGTGTGTGTCAGCTATTTGGACAGGGACATGAAGCACTGGTTGGACAGAGAGTGTGCTGGAGGTCTTGGCTTGACCCCTCAGCTGAGATCTTTACCCTATAGCTGTGCCAGTGGGGAGTTTTATTGGGGATCTGGAGAAAGAGGGAGAAACTAGCCCCCAGACTGATTGTGATCTCTGTGTACTCTTAAGAGAAATTGTACTCTACTGTGTGTGTACTTGTCATCCTCCCACTGTGTACATTATTCACAGTTGCCAGTGGTGAGGATTGAGGCTCCTTGATTACTGAGACAGAGCAGGGGCATCACAACACCCAAATGAAGAACTTTTAATTATTGCTAGAAAAGGAGGTTAGAGAAGAAACTCAAAAGAATAAAGTTTTATTTTTGAAATTTAGCTAAAGAGGAAAGAGGATCACTTGATGAAATTAGAAAAAACAAGTTTCTGAGGGTCATGAAGCTTCATAAAGGGGGAGGGACATGTTTATGGACTTTATTACATATGAATCTAAAATGCTGGACATTTTACAGGCTGCCAACACGTATATTAGGGTATCTGGAAATGAAATTAGCATAGCATACAAAATAATTAGTTTGGCTTTAAAAGACTTTATTAGAAGGCTCAACTGATTTAGAGACATATACATTTTTATACAATAATAAACCACTGGTTCCTTTGATTTTTGGTATCCTGAAAGTGCACAAAAGCCCACTAGACCCACCACTTAGGCCTACTGTATCAGCTGAGGGGGTCTATAAGTGCCCCTTTGGCTAAGTATTTGGATTTTAAACATAAAAGGTTATCAGTGAGGGGAGGGAGATTTTAAAAGATTCATGGGATTATTTGAGGTGCATTAAAAGGGATGATACAATGAAAAGGTGATTGCTATTACAATTGATATTGTTGATTTATTTATCTCTATTCCCCGTAAACAAGGTTTGGAATTGTTTAAAGAGCCATTTAGAACTAAAGGAGGACTTACCCAAAATGTTTTTGTACCTGTTTGGAATTGTTTGAGATGGCTCTGAAAAACAATTTTATATATTTTGAAGGGGAATTTTTTTTTCAACAGCTAAGTGTGGTAGTTATGGGGGTGAGATGCACACTCACTTGTGCTAATATTGTCCTGTCGGTTGGGAAGAAAAGTTTATTTTGAATTCTAAGTATAAAGATAGTTGGAACTTATAGAAACATTTTTGGATGATTTTTTTTTTTGTTTTGGGTAGATACTGATGAAAAGTTTATGGATTTATTTAAATATATTTCCAATTCTATTAACCTTTGGAAATGTACATATAATATCAGTTATGATAAAGTGAATTATTTTAATATCACTATTTGTAAGGATAATGGAAAGTTGAAGTCTAAGGTATACAGGAAAAAGACCTATTCATATTTTTAACTTTATTTCATGAACGTGCACCCATATTATCAAAAGAAAAGTATAGTCAAGGGACAGTGTGTTAGAGCAAGTAGGATGGCATCAGATGATCAGGATTTTATTGGTGAATGTAAATTATTGGACGATATGTTCATTGAGAGAGGCTACCCTGAAGATTTGATACAGGGGATTCAGTGGGAAGTATTACAAGGTAGGAAGGGCAAGTCTGTCCCTATTTTGGGGTCTGATTTCTACCGTATTAGGGTTATTAATGTAAATAAAGAAAGGGACTTGATGGATGAAAAAAAAAAGCTGTGACAGTGCTTTTCTGACTGATTTTAATGGTGATGTCCAAGTTATTAACAATATTCAGAAAGAATGGACAAAATTTGCAAGTTTATCTAATTTGAGGGTTATGTTTGATAAACCTTTGAAATGTATTTTCAGGAAGTGACCCAACATTAAGGATTTATTAGAGCATAATCAGACCAGTACTAACAGGAATAGGAAGAAAAAAGTGGGTACATACAAATGTGGATCATGCCCCAGTGTCTTTTTATCATTAATGCCGAGGCCATTTATATAGAAAGTAGAGACAAATCATTGTGGGGAAAGTCCTATAGTACTTGTGACACTAGTGGGATTGTGTACATCACATTATGCTTGGTATGTAAGGCTTTTTATGTTGGCAAGTTGGAAAGAAAACTTAAAAGAAGAATATACAAGCACGCATTCATGACATTATAAATAAGAATCAAAATAATGCCTTGTTCAAACATACTCTTTTATGTCAAGGAGCTAAGTTTTTGTTTTTTGTTTTAGAGGATGTGCCAGTTGACATCGGGGGGATGCACTGAAAATGAAAACTGAGTATAAAAGAACCCTATTGGCAAATTATTTTAGAAGCCAATAGACGGCCAGGATTGAATGAAGCTGTTTCCTTTCCCCTGTGTTGAAATTAAAGGCAACTAAGTTATGATACTCTATTTTTTCTTTTTTTTTTTACTTTTTGTAAAATATGTTTTATATTATTTATTAATATATTTATTTATGGATAAAACAATATGGGTTTTAAATAAAAGTTATTTTTACATGTAATTAAAAATTTGACCACTTTAGGGAGCCAGGTGATATGGGATTTAAATGTGCCTGACTTTTATCGGTTGAATATATTGATATTTGTAGTACATATGCTAGCTCTCTCTCACTATATATATATATATATATATATATATATATATATATATATAGATAGATAGATAGATATTTTTTTTTACATATATCTTGTAACTTACATATATTTTATAATAAGAATAAGTAAATAGTTTTATAAGTAGTTGAGGTTAGTAATTTTTAGGTACTGTGTAAGGGTAAGATTGCTCACTTTAATTTTAAGTCTGTTAATACTTTAATTGTTTTAGAAGTTTTAGTGGCTAATTGAATAATTAGTACATTGGTAGTTTGTGTATAAAATTACTTTTTTATGTTGTTGTTGTACATCTGTGTAAGTCTAAATCTGTGGACGAAAATGTAGTGAAAACTTTAATGTGTTTATTTGGTAGAGCTTTGTTTAATAAAGTGTGTTTTTAACCCAGTTCATGTCGGAAGTCTTTCTGAAGTGTCCGTTTTGGATTTTATACTTTGATGTGGGCATTTTTATCACAGTCAGACATGTAGTGTGTACACTGTTGAGTATGGATGCTAGTGGATTATGACAGCAATTTGCATGACCTTTTATGGATGGAATGTTCCAAAATGTATACTGTTTTTGATTCATACATTTTGTTTCATTGCTTACTGGAAAAAAGTTAAAAATTACACATTTAAAACACTCTATAACAAATGTTGCTGTGTTAAGCAAGAAATATAATTTTAAACCACTATGAAAGTGAATCAAAGAGCATGTACATTTATCCATAGTCTTAAAAATGCGGGTTGAAAATAGCCCAGGGTTCAAGGTAACTTAATCCACCTCTGGCCAGATGCATTTTCAGTGAATGTGATCAATGCATTTTCAAAGACTGTGAATTTCAAAGAAATAGAAGTTTGTTGTCAATCATGCTAAGTCTGTTTTCAGTGTGAAACTTTGTTTAGTAACTGGCATACAAATCTCTGTAGTCATTGTAAAAGTAAATAGGAAAATAGTATACACATTGACAGGTTTGAACAGTGTTTGTGGTAAAGGGAGAAGAATGCTAAGTAATGGGACAATGGGATGGCTTGATTCATTATCCTGCCTAGGGCCCCATTTGACCATGATCTGGATCTGCCTATAACTCCCCTGGTCTATCCCTGTACTCGAATTATGTCTTCAAAATCTGGAATTCTATTCCTACCACCATCAGACAATAAACTAACCTATCCAGATTCGATAACTTGCTAAAACAACAAATTACAAATGCTTGGCTCTGCTCCTGCACCTCTCCAGGTTAGACTACCTTGGCCCTTATACACTTACATTATCTTTTTATACCTCAACAAAGTAAATTCTCAATGTAAATTTCATACCATCTTCTATCCATTTGCCCTATGTGCCACTTCTACTGTCTCTACCTATCCCATGACAAGTTCTCCTTTCAGTAAAATTTCAGCTTATTCTCACAACTTTCTATATCTACCTCAACTTCACTACAACTTTCTTTTTTTCTATATCATTTAAGAAATATACACAATACTTTCCTTTCCTCACCTATTCTCTGTTTTCTGGTTGTATCCCTCCCCTCCTGTCTGCTTTGTATCTCCCACACCTCCTCTTTTATATTCCTTGTACCCATCGATGTAAAATTTTAAACTTCACTGTTTATGACAATTTGTCATGTATTAATACGCAATAACTTTATTGCAGTTTCTCTGCAGTATAGACGACTTTCAGTTATTGAACTCCATGTTGTAACATTAAGATTTACATTTTTCTCTGTTGTATAGTGTTGCCCATTTTGTAACTGGAACTTTTCTCTCCAGGCCTCCACTAAAAAGCAGCTACCACGACCCCCATTACACCAGTCAACTAAAGCAATAATTGAATAAAAAATAAATAGTTCAGTCAGGCAGGTAACTTGTAATCCATTCCAGTGTTGTATCAAAGATGAATACAGCCAAAAAGTTTAATAAAAAGTAATGGTTGTTACAGTCAGATATCTTAGTTACATCAAAAAACAGAGTTCCTGTCAGGTGGCCTTGGTTGGAATTTAAAAGGATTGCATCAATGAGGGTTAAGATTGACTTTTTGGCACTTCTTCCCTTCACAGACCTTTGTTGATGGTTAAAAAGAATGTTGTATTGGCTTAAGTAATTGGTGGTTTTGGCAAATACTACTTTTTCCAGCATTTACAAAGAGAGGATGCAGTGATATAGGCCTATAATTAGATATAGTAGATGTTTTGGCACACTTGGGAATCTGTATCTGTCATTAGTGATAATGTGCAGCTTCGGTTAACCAGTCATCTTCATAGGCAGTGTAAATAATGTCAGGTCTACTTCACATGACTGAAATCTCATTTGACTGAATTTCATTTGACCGTGACCATAATACCGAATTTTCAAAAAACTGAAAACTCTTCGACTGAATCTGATTATACTGAATTGCAAGCCACAGACATAACATGGATTTCCCTTCTTCTGTGACTTGCTTGTGATAAAAGGAATTACTGTAACTTATAGTGCTGATTGTCAGAATAGTGATAGTCATATAGAAAGTAGTGTTGTAATGTTTCTAAATGTAAGTATGTCTGTTTACATTTTTATGGGAAGTATCTAAAGTAATATGGCAGATGTTTTCTGTGTTCCCAGCAGTAG
The DNA here is from genome assembly GCF_019279795.1 of Protopterus annectens. Classification (NCBI taxonomy): domain Eukaryota; kingdom Metazoa; phylum Chordata; order Ceratodontiformes; family Protopteridae; genus Protopterus; species Protopterus annectens. The sequence continues at coordinate 636,229,290 of NC_056734.1, read as the reverse complement.
TGGCAACGTGTAGACTACTGTAAGGTAAGTAAAAGGTATATGCCATTTTCCCCACTGTAGTGTGATCCTGGAGTTACTATATATAATTGCAGGGGGGGCATGACCCCCCACATTGTGTGGTGTCGGGGGTGTAGCCCCCCCCCCACCTAGTTAGGTTTTATTTCATCTGGTTTCTGTTAAGAGGGTACGTAAGTAGTTTTTAAGTTCTGGAAAGAGTTAGTCATTGGTGTTGTACGTGTGCATGTCTATATTTTACAAGTTGGTATTTTGAAATTCAGCATTGTAAGCTTTCAGTATAATGGGTCTCAGTCAAGTGACTTTTCAGTATTTTGAAAATTAGGTATTTTTTTCTCAGTCAAATGCAATTTCAATCATGTGCAGCAGACCAATGTCAGGATACTCCAGAATTTGAAGCAAAATGGCTATGTTAATGTTACATAGAATGACATTAACAGCTACATCAGTCAACACAAACAAACTGGCAACTGGGAAATCTGAGTCAATGCATTGTGTGATACATCACTTCTTAAAGTTGCAGTGTTACTATACATATTCACAGTATATATAAGGCTGGAGCAGTATACATTTCATGTCATCACTTTATTACCCTGGCTTCCTTCACAGTTTAGAAAGAAATGTGTGCTGGGAGGGGGAGAGGTTTTATACATGCAGGCAGATTCAATAAACCCTACAAGAACCATAAAGACCATGTGCACTTTGTGCTGCTACGTGCACACGGTAGCGCACTGTTTTGTATTCAGTAAGTGGCTGAATTGTATGCTAATCAACCAACTTAAGATGGAGGATCTATTCAATAAGTTATAAAGTAAGCATGTAGATTCAGTGCTAGTTTCCCCTGCAAATTCCAAAACCTATTGGAATATAGCCACAAAAAGGAGTTACCTGTTGCAAAACAGAAGTTGCAGAACTTCGAATACCATATGGTCGACACCATATTATCAAAGTTCCATAACTTTAAAGTTAAAAAAAGAAAAAAGGAAAAAAAGAAAATGCACCCTGATGGGTTAAAGCAGGGAGGCATGCCCCCTTGTACTCCCCACACCCCCCACTACTTAAATATACCAACTCTGAGATCACACTTTAATGAACTACAGTGGGGAAAGGGAAGATTCCCCTTTCCTACACTGTAGCACGATCTCGGAGTTGGTATATTTAAGTAGCAGGGGGTGTGGGTGGAGCAGCCCCTGACATGGGAGGTGCAGGGGAGCTACACCCTTTACTTTTTCTTTTTTTTTTTAATGTTCATTTTGAACAGTTCGAATTTTCAATTGTTCAATCATTAAAGGTCGACCTTTAGTGATTCGAACAACTGAAAATTTGATGCTCCAATAGGAACCCACAAAAAGGAGTCTATGCAGAAAGAGTGTTAGGGGCTGCTGTTGCTTTAATTCATGTGTGTGTGGGCAACATGCTAAAGTCTAGGCAGTTGCTGCTGCTAACAGACCACAACCAACAAGGAAAAGAGTTTTCAGGCCCCAGTTAACTTATCACAATATGCATGAGGTGGAAACTGTAGAGCAGTACATGGTGAATAGAGACACACTACAGGAACTCTGCCACCTCTCTCATCCTACAAGCAGACCCAGGGCAAACCAATGGGAACCTATACCAGTGGAGACAAAGGTATGTGTAGCAGTTACAATTTTAGCAACAGAAACCTTTCGTAGAGCAATAGAGGACATGCTAGGGTTGTCACAGGCATCAGCATCCAGGATACTCCATCAATTCCTGAATGCCATGCTCCACCATGCCAGTGATCTCAATTTTTTTCCCATATTCTGAGGACAGGGCCACAAGTATGCAGGAGTTCTATCCTGTAGCACACTACCATGAAATACTGGGTGCCATAGATTGTACATATATAGAAATCAAGGCACCACCTAAGGAAATGGGAATGGTCTAAATAAATACAAAAGGTTTCCTCTCCAGTAACTGCCAAGTCATGTGTAATGCTAAGGGAATCATCTTGAATGTGTGTGCTGGCAACCCAAGCAGTTACCATGACTCACATATCTTCCACACTGCCCAAATGTATCAGATGTTCACTAGGGGTGATATCTGACAGGGTCATTTACTAAGGGATTCAGGTTATGCACTGGAACCATGGCTGATGATTACAAACAGAAATGCATACAAACCTGCTGAAGAAAACCATAATGAGGCACATGCTCAAACCAGAAATATTATAGAGTCTGTGTTTGGGCCACCAAAGTCATGGTTCTGCTGCCTAGATATATCAGGGGGAGCCTTGCAGTACAATCCATGTACATGTACTGAAATCTTCAACATCTGTGCTTTGCATCACAACATCATTCTGAGAAAACAGTTCAGCAGGATCAACAATGGAAAGGGGCAAACATCCCACCACCAGTGGCAAGATCAAACAGCCACATGCAGGTGAGGAGGCAAGAGGGGGATCCAGCAGCTGCTGTGGGTGTAGGCAGATGTATGTGTGCTCAATATGCCCATGCATTGGCTAAAAGGCAATGCATAGCACACTCACTCACCACCTAAGAGGCTAAAACCTTCATCCTGCACGCATACATATAGTAACAATGATGCCAGGCAACACTCACAACATCTACCTACCCTTGTAATGGTGGAGTACTCCTAGCATCAGACAGACTCAGCCCTGAACTAAAACTGTAGAAACTGCTGTATTTACAAGGTAAGTTTTGAACCTGGCATATCCTTGCATGTTTTTACTTGGTAATGTAAGTAACTAAGAGGTGAGTGATTTCTGACTTCAACATGTGACAGCAGAGACGTATGTGAATACGTGTCCTCTATCAAGTAATAAGCCTCAGGCATCAAAGATTCACACATTCATACCTCTCAAAAGTACTGCTGGTCACTGCATGCCCTCAGTTTAGCACCATACATTTGTACTGGAAAATCATTAAAAAGAGAAGTTAGAAAGTAATGAGACAAATTGCAGTTTCAGACTTCACAACCCTCACAAGATCATTAACAATACTGATGGCAAAAAAGTGTGATGATATCAACTGTCTAACTTTGTAAGGCCAATATAAGTCAAAGGTACAATTTGCAATTCAACATCACGAATGCAGATATACTAAGCACCAAGTTAGCTACGCACCCTGAGCATCAGATACAAAGCTTACATATCCTTGAATCCAAAAGATGGAAAACAGGGATAATGGCACAGTTATCATTACTTACACAGGGTTGTGTGTGTGTGGGGGGGGGGTGAGGAAGAAAGAGAAGCAGGCAGATATTTGGATAAAGCAACCAATAGCTACTGAGATAAAATGAGCTTTAAGCCTCACGGCTCAACCAAGTAACTGTTGTGTGTGCATGTCTGTATGGGTCCATCTAGGTGAAATTGGTTTGTGAGTGTCTAAAAGAACACAGCTGAGCTCTGTGCTAGCTCTACATCTTGGTATGTTGGACAGGTGTGTGCCATGCATGGTAGAGGTGGCAGTTCATCATTGTCATACCTGACCACATGAACTGGCTCTGCCAGATGTTGCACTGGAATGTCCACACCCATGGGCAGATGCACTGCTGCTAACTGAACATAACTGATGTCTGCTTGGAAAGCTCTCATCATGAGGATGCCCAGTACCACAACCCCATGACCTGTCACACCTGGGTGTGGACACCTCAACCACTGATGGAGCAGTGGAAGTAGAGCCACTATGGGAGAGTGATCAGTCATGGCCACATCAGCTAACGTCAGATGATGTGGCTGACCTATATCTACATGGATGCTGCCCCCTCCCAGCAGATGTTCCATCACAGACACCACCCATTAAAATGGGTCATTCATCCAATCCATTGAATTGGCAACACTATGGAGGTAGTCATGCATGTCAGCCTCTGCCACATCTACAACCCTAAGCATTAACATATGTCAAGTGGCATGGCAGGACACACTTGGATTAGGTGGAGGATCGACATCAGGCCTCCTCCGAGCATCCCTAACAACCCTCCTGTGTGGCACCTCACCCACACTTTGACTACTCCCAGAGTCAACAGGCACTGAAGCTGCAGTAACCGCATTACCCTGATCCAGTGTCTCACCATCCACCTGTTCAATACCTGAGGGCTCACTGAAATGGGTTGCTGTAGGCCTACTGGCTGTGTTTGATGGAATTACAGGGGATGGCTGAATGTCAGCATCAGTGTCAGATTCAACCTCTGCACCCCCCTGACTGTGCCTCTGTTTGGCCACCATTATCATAAGTCCTCTGATACTCTAATATCCACTGTCAAGATCACCTGTAATAATAAGCAACAAACACAGGAAAGAAAGTAATACTTACACTGCTATAGTCCAATAGATGCTAACAAACTAACAGTGGTGCAGCAATTACAGACAGTGCAGGAATACACACAACAGTCCTAACATCCACATCACACATATGGATAAAATAAATATTTCTTTGAACTGCTCATCAGTACTGAAATAAAAATGTTTGGATTACCATGTGCAGATCACTGTAGGATCCCTGTGGAGGATAGTCCTGAAAGAAGTTAAGCAAAAGGTAAGGACATCATCATCACCATTAACAGTAACACAGGGGTTAAAACTTTTGCCCTTTATATGTCAAGTAATGATACTTTTAACAAGAACTTGGATGACATGACAATTGTGATAGGTAAGCCTATCTGGTAGCTCCTCCTGAAACATACTTGTCCTCCCTGAAACAGCAGCACCAACATCAATCACATGCTGTGGTGCACTTTCCACTGAGCTGTCTGAATCCCTGATAGTGAACAGGAACCCTTCATTTGGTATCAGTGGTGGCTGTGTAGCAGGCCTTCCCCCAGTAGCCATCCGATATGAATTATATGTATGAGGAATAAAACACTCCTTACTGTGTTTTGAAGGTTCAGATGTATGACTGAGGGTACTGTCTACCATGTTTCTGTAACTATAATTCTGCTATCTGAACTTGGATGGCCTTCACACTTAAATAAGACACATACACAAATGAATGTATATACAAGGACCTTGTCAGGTCACACACATACATGGTTAGCATCTCAGTCTGTCATCTGTATTTAGAAAGGATTCATGACTATGTCTGAGAAGCACTTCTTCTGTGGTCAAATGGAAAATCACCACTGTGGAAGAAAATGTTTTGTCCCTTATGCAAAGGTTTGAATCCCACACTGTAAAAATCAATTTTGGCAGTGTTTGAAGCCAAACAAATGTTTGTCATGTCATGAAATTTATATCCCCAGTGCATGTCTGCAAAGTTAAATCACCTAACAGTTACAACAGCAAACACCCCTCAAACTAATATCAGGTTTCAGATTAACCTTCCAGTTTCAAAAATTGCTTTCCTCTCTGGTTGGCACTGTTGCTCTCTGCTTAACATCACACAAACATGGTTGGCATCATTGCTCGGCTTTGTGCACTACCAGTAAACGTGATAACATGAATTGGCAGGAAATCATTACTTGCTATTGCTCTGCTTTTGGACTAGACATGCCTGGCATTAGAGGTGAAGATTCCCAATTTAGGGCACAGAGGTAGGGTGTTCAGGAGTCCATAATATTTACTGGACCCCTGGTAAAATGCCACAGCCAAAGGCTTCCCCAGGAGAAATATTCTGGCTCCCAGTACAAGTCTGAGGCTTGGAATAGTCTGGTCAAGGCTGTATAAAGTGTAACTGGCTTCCCACACATTGGAGAACAGTGTAGGCACCACCTCAACAACCTAAAAAGGTGCAAGACGGATACATTCAACCAGTTGGATGAGTTTTGACATAGCAAAATCCCTCAGTTATGTAAGCATGCTAATAAAGAGAATTTATATTACACAGAAACCAAAATATAGGTAAGGCTGGTATGCATAATACGTTTCTGTTCTTTTCTTTTCTTTTCACAGCTAATTCGAAAACAACTGCAAATAGGCAAGCCCATGCTGATCGTCTAGAGAGGCTGAGAGAAGCAATTGGTATGTGTGCAGCATAAGAAAAGTATTATTGTGGCATTAAAATTTAAAGAAAAATGTTTTTCTTTTTTATACAGTAGTAGCAGAGTAAGCATGCATATCCTAACTGTAAAAGCACGTATACACACATCAGTCTGTAGTACAAACCATCTTTAGGAGTCAAGTGTAAGACTGTAGTCAGAGGTTGTGGGCTCAAATACCACAAGTAGCAACTATGCAAAACTGCAATTCTTTAATAATATTGCATAAATTAAATTCTACAGAAGTGGCATAAATGCCCTGCTGTTAACTGTAATCTGTATAATTGTACAAAGCATATGTGCAATATCTGCACATTGCAAGGATTGTTTTGAGCAATCTGTAATTATAGTTTGCTGTTGTTAGGAGGTATACTTAAATGTAAAACTTCAAATAAAATAGTTGTATTATTGTGATATTTTTTGTAGGTCACATATGAGGGTACTACTTTTATCTCTTTTTTTTTCTTCCATCCCAAACTTTGCCTTTTTCTTTTATTTTCTATTATGTGTCATCAAAATATCTCCACATCATCCATCTGTAATAAATCACTAAATGCTTCACAGTACAGGAAGGTAGGCCAACCCCAGTGGCTCATTCTGCCCATGCTCCACCGGCTCCAGCATGAAGTCCAGCACATCTGGAACCCAACATGGCAGTACTAGCTCTGCTGTCCCTGTACTACCTGCACCCACAGGTAGCACTACCCTGGCAGCTGGTGCTCTGGTACCCTCTGGGAGCACTAGCAGATGTGGAGATTTTATCACCCACCAGGAGATGCCAGGGTTAGTAAGTAGGGTTGTGCACAGCACCATTGGTGTATGCCTACATTGGATGGAGATGCTGCTTACCCCTCATAGCCCATTGGAGGAGAAGACATGTACTCCAGCAGCCAGTGGAGTAAGGGGACAGTGATGACAGTCCCGTGGGTGAGGACTAGATTCTCAATGTCCCCATGATTGACAGGCATTGGCTTGCATTGTTCCCTCCCTCACCTCAGTCATGATGTCCCCCAACCTTTTGTGTCCCTCACTACCCAGCATTCCTCTCTTGCTGAAATTAAAAAAAAAGCATGCACCTGTCCCACAAAATAGATATTGTTTCTTACATAGCTATCCATTTTGAGAACATGTCTTCTTGACACACTTGATTTGGTCCAATTGGCTATACAACATGATTGCATTATCGTCACCCCTCTTTGTGGAGGTGAAGAGTCCAAATGCAGCTAATATTCTGTACATATTTTCATTTTATATGTT